>NC_091753.1:57482421-57534921 GCF_043380555.1 Nothobranchius furzeri | reverse complement strand
CGAATCGGCTTAGCAGAAAAAGTCAGCCAGAATGAAATGATTCACAGACCTGTTTCCGTCGCCAGGGGGTAGCCAAAGGGCTGAGGAAGCCTTGTGTCGTGGCTCATGAGCCGAGGCTTCTAGGACTGAATGATTCTGGCTCCCGGGTTGGTCGATGGCGTCTGTGGGGTGGAGGATGTGGTATTCCTCTATCGTGGCTTGACTTTTGGCTCCTTCAGCTGCATCCAACGTAGGATTCAGATCGCGGGTCCAAATTATCCAAAACGGAGTCGAATCAGAAAAACCGCTCCAAATTAGTTTTAACTCTTAAAGCTGCTTTCCGGAGTTTTACCCTTTCAGAAATGATGTATGATTTTTCAGAAATCCGTAAAAGTGATTATATCATCATGTACTGTGATTAAATGTAAGCAATACGTCTTTTTTTTCTTGCTAAGCACGCCCCCTGCCCCGCAGAGCTTCATTCAATAGGAAAATGAGCGCCAATTAGAACCAACCAATAGCGTTAGACTACCGCTTATTTGCTTAAAATTTAAGGAATACCTAGGTTGATGCAGAGTTGATGAACTTTTCACAGACCAGTAAGTCTCTGACATATAAATATATGAAAACACAACATGACATGAGAATAATACTCGTAAAACAGCGTGTTTTAGCTCCGTTTCTGTTTTTGGTTCTTTTTAAAACACCGGAAAGTTTTCTCTTTACCTTGCTGACAGTTTCATTTGCCAACTGCAAAACATCCTCAGAGCTGACGCTGATGGTGGCGTTACTTCCTACTCCGTTTATCCGTTGGAAGGACTCTGTTTTCCTGTGTTTTTAAAAGAACCAAAAATGAAATTAGAAACAACACCGTAGGAACATACCAAAGATGTTTAGCTCCGTTTGTCGGCTAAGAAGCACATTTATAAACAGAAACGTGAAGTCGCGATCTTAAACAAACAGAGGAATAGACTTTTTGTGTGATATGCTTGTCAGCCACTAGATGGTGCCTTCAGATAAGAGAAATACTCCGGAAAGAAGCTTTAATGCGAAAACTCGACCGGACCACCCCGACTTCCGGTTTCACGTAGAAAGTCAAAACAAAACAAACGGCGTTCTGCTGTACTTGTTTGGAGCTCTAAGGACTTGGGAACTTTGAGAGCGACATCGATTGCTAGGCCAGATGGGAAAAGCCCAGCAGAGCGATTCTCAAGGAGTCTTGGCTCTTCTTTTTTTTTGTCCGACACAAGGTTGAACTCTGGCCTCTTATAACCTTCCTTGGTCATGCCCAAATGTATTTCACTCCTTAACCACTGGATGGCACTATGTCTCTTTCAAATAACTCAATCTTCCCACCAGTGAATAGTTCGTATCACAATTTACCAAACTTATTCCAGATGAGGCATCAAAGTATTACTTTAAACAAGAAAGAACTAAATTCACGTCTTAACCCGTCGTGCAGTTCATGATAAACTTCAAAATTATGCTTCTGACTTACAAATCCTTGAACCATCAAGCTCCTCCATGTCTGTGTGAACTTGTCCATTACTACAACCCGCCGTGTGCTCTCAGGTCTGAAGATAAGCTCCTCCTAGCTGTTCCCAATGCTCGTTTAAAAAGCCGTGCAGAAAGGGCTTTCTCTGTCTGTGCACCGAAGCTGTGGAACGCATTACCACTGCTAGTGAGGCTAGCACCAACAGCTAGCATTTTTAAATCACACCTGAAAACTCACTACTTCAGCCTAGCTTATACCACATAATTATGAACCTCACTCACATCTGCACTGTTTAAAAATGGACTCCACAATTATCGACTTCCGTACTATTGAGGTTCTTTTTTAAAATGTTTTTCTAATTTTTTATTCACCCTGTGTCTCATTGATTTTTAGCTGCTATTTTGGGGAATTTTGTTGAATTTTCTCTTTATCTTTTATCTGTGTTCGACATGTTTGTATAACGCCCCTGCTAAGACGGTACGGTGTTATCCCAATAACAAACCGTGGGTAACACGGGAAGTCAAAGCTGTCCTGAACATGAAGAAGAAGGCATTTAGGAGCAAAGTGAAGGAGGAGATGAAAGCAGCAAAGCAGGAGGTGAAACGCTGCCTGAGGGAAGCAAAGGACACCTACAGGAGGAAGGTGGAGCAGAAGTTGGAGAGGAACAATATGAGAGAGGTCTGGAATGGTGTGAAAACTATAACAGGCCACAACATTAAGAAAAACACAGTGGGGGGGACTGTGGAGATGGCAAACGAACTTAACAACTTCTTCAACAGGTTTGACCAGCCCACAATCCACACACCCTCCCCCTCATTCTCACCCTCACTCTTACTACAGAGCCATCTAACCACTCTCCTACCTCCCTCGCATCCCCCCCTTCATGACACTATGACACCCCCCTTTTTCAATCATTTACCTCATAACTTCTCTCAATCATCTCCCAGTGTCACAGTGGACCAGGTCACGAGAGAATTGAGGAAACTTCGCCCCAGCAAGGCAGCAGGCCCAGATGAGGTGTGTCCCAGGATGCTTAAGGCATGTGCTACTGAACTTGGGGAGCCGCTACATCGAGTCTTCAATCTCAGCCTGCGACTGGGGAGAGTGCCCGTCCTCTGGAAGACATCCTGCATCGTTCCGGTCCCCAAAAAGAACCGGCCCAATGAGCTGAATGACTTCCGACCGGTGGCACTGACATCACATCTTATGAAGACCTTAGAGAGGCTCTTCCTCAACCTCCTCCGACCACAGGTACAACATGCCCAGGACACACTACAGTTCGCATATAAGGCGGGTGTCGGAGTGGAGGATGCCATCCTGTACCTCCTGCATAGAGCTTACTCACACCTGGATGGGGGAAAAGGCTCGGTCAGGATCCTGTTTCTTGACTTTTCCAGTGCCTTTAATACAATCCAGCCTGGTCTGCTTCAGGAAAAACTGAACAGGATGGAGGTGGACCCCTGCCTGGTCGCTTGGATCACTGACTACCTCACTAACAGACCACAGTATGTCAGGCTGAAGGACATCACGTCCGGCACTGTGGTCAGCAGCACAGGAGCACCACAGGGAACTGTGCTGTCCCCACTTCTATTCACCCTGTACACCTCTGATTTCAGCTACAACTCTGAATTATGCCATATTCAGAAGTACGCAGATGATACAGCCATCATGGGGTGTATTTGGGATGATCAGGACGCGGAGTACAGAGGTCTGGTGAGAGATTTCGTCGCATGGAGTCACTCGAATCACCTGCAACTCAACACCTTAAAGACTAAGGAACTGGTTGTGGACTTCGGGAGGTCAAGAGAGGGTCCAGTGCCGATTAAGATAGAGGGGGAGGAGGTGGAGGTGGTCACTAAGTACAAGTACCTTGGGCTGTGGATGGACAATAAACTGGACTGGTCATGCAATACAGGCCACCTGTATAAGAAAGCCCAGGGCCGACTGTACTTCCTCAGGAGGCTGAGGTCTTTTAACATCTGCAGGAAGCTCCTGAGGATGTTTTACGAGTCAGCTGTTGCTGGAGTACTTCTTTTTGCTGTGGTGTGCTGGGGGAGTGGCACAGCGAAGAAGGACACATCTAGGCTGGAGAAGCTGATCAGGAAGGCAGGCTCTGTGGTCGGCATGAAACTGGACACGTTGGTGTCAGTGGCAGAGAAAAGGACATTAAAAAAACTGCTTGACATCATGGACAATGCTGGGCATCCTCTGCACACGGCCATAAACAAACAGAAGAGTCTATTCAGTGAAAGGCTGCTTCTCCCCAAGATGAGAACTAACAGACTTAAAAACTCCTTTGTCCCACACGCCATCAGACTGTATAACTCCTCTCTGGAGGGGAGAGGGAGGAGAACCAGGAGGACAACGGAGGGGGGGACACCGAAGCTGTAGTGACTCTTCACTTCACTGTGCAATACCTCAATGCAAGTACCTTTGTTAAACAGTTAAATTGGTTTAATGGTCAACGGTGCTAAGGACGTTGATATCCGGAAGGTGCAGTTCAATTGTATTTTTATATTTATTTCTATTTTTATTATTATATAATATTTTCTGACGTTCTGTAACCTCTGTCGGTGTTGCGCTGCTTTTTTTGGAAACTGAATTTCCCGAAGGAATTCACCCGAGGGATTAATAAAGTTTATTATTATTATTATTATTATTATTATTATTATTAATTAACATTTTTAGTGTACAGCGCCTTGTTTGGTTGTAATGCCTTGTGAATGCACTTTATAAATAAAATTGGTTTGGATTGGAACCCTTTAGAAGCCATAGTTTTTTCAGTAAAATATGATTTTTTATGTCACTATTTAAAGAGCTTGTAGCTTAAATCTGGTTAGAGATAGAGGGATATTGTAAATCAAAAAAATCTTCAGTATGAGCCAAATTTTGTGATAGGAACAACTTTACTCACATAATGTGCAATATTATGACGTAATCAGGTGGCAGCCATATTGGATTGCATCACATTTGAAGATTTTTGTTGTTTTTTTATGGTTTTGTCTTATTTTCTTAGTGTTGTTATTGTTTATGATACAAAAATACATATTCATATGTAGACATATATAACTATGTATGTATATATATATTTATTACTTTATTGGTATTTTGTTATGTTTACTGCATATCAATCAAGAACACTGTTTTTGGTGCTTCAGTGTCATGAACACATTTCACTCATCCCTGCTTTGGTTTATTTTGTTTATAATATATATATATATATATATATATATATATATATATATATATATATATATATATATAATCCTCAATCTCAGGCTTTTGCACAAGCCCCATGCAGAACTGAATAAACGCTTTCATTTCTGGGACAGTTACATCGTACCAGTCATTATATCTGGAGCTAGATTTCAGTTCCCCCCCTCTTTAAATACTGGTGAGCTTATCGGTTAGTTTCAGTTGTGATGAGGGTCCAGAATTCCTCATCCAAAAAAACTGACAGAAAATCAATGTGTTCTGAATTTGACAGCTGTCTCCACAGTTTCCAACTGGCTCATCAAAATGCCTGATCCACTTGGAAAACCGTTCCTCTTCTCCCAAACTAACCCAGCCATCATCATTATTATTGTCACTGAGGCTGTGTTGGGCCACCCCCCTGCTAGCAGTGATTGTTTTTCCCACGGTTCCTCCCCTTCCTGCTGCATTTCCCGCGATTGACAACCCCAGGGCTGAATCGATCACCAGCGGAGTTTTCACCGGCCCATCACCGCCACCCCCACCCCCACCCCCCGGCACGGACCCGGTACGAGCTGCTCGAGGCCCCCATGCTACCTGTCTTTCCCCGACCCAGCGGTTTCTCCTCCTCCGGCTCCAATTCCCATGGACAAGGTAAGGGCTGGATGGGCTGCTTGTGTAGACTCCCTGTTGCTGTGCGCTGAAGCCACGCTTCTTATTACTCTTCCTCCGAATCCGAATCTGCCAGTACTACACGAAGAGCTTCGTCAGCACTGAACATTCCTCTCGGCATTGTATTTTTTTTTCTTCCAACCGCTCGCTCTCACTCGATCTGACTGCTCTGACAAGCCCTGCGGCTCTGCGACTGGTGGGCGGGGTTCAAGCGCTAAATACTCCATAAATTTGAATAGTAACACACCCATTAATGCTGCTTGGATTGAAGTTACAGGTGTCTGCCACCCTGCTGTGTAACATATTAACTGCATGAGGGCTCATTTCTGCTGCTGTGGCTTATTAAATCCAACATTGCTGCTTGTCGTAATTCTGCGACTTTGGCACTTAAAGGGTTAAAACTGGACAGTTTTACCGTTAGCATGAATTTTAACTGGAGAAACAAAAATTGGCAGAGGTTTAACATAAAAGGGAAAAACACAAAACAAGCAGTTAGGTCTGTAACTGAAAAGATTTTAAACATTTACTTGGAACTATT
The DNA here is from genome assembly GCF_043380555.1 of Nothobranchius furzeri. Taxonomy (NCBI): domain Eukaryota; kingdom Metazoa; phylum Chordata; class Actinopteri; order Cyprinodontiformes; family Nothobranchiidae; genus Nothobranchius; species Nothobranchius furzeri. Next base: position 57,529,045 of record NC_091753.1, on the reverse strand, counting down.
GATTTCTAATGTTGAACAAACCTAAAACACCTTTTGACTGTGGATAAATAGAAAATACCAGGGTCTTGATAAAGACTAAATTCAGGAACCTTCCAGAACACGCCCTGAGACGTTTACGAGTACTGAAGCCTTGGGGGGAGAGTCAGGTTTTGGCAGGTTGACAAAGAACAGACTAGTTTCTAATATCGTCCTGCATCTCCAACTGGTACAGAAGATAAAAACACGTCACTTGGTAAAATGTATGTCCCTGGGGGAAGATAGGAGCTAGCCAGCTTCAAATTCCCCCCGTTGCTGTTAAGTGTGACAGGAAAAACTTTGTGTGAACCCGACGAAAGTTAAAACTGATGATATTAAGTGTGGATTTCCGCTACATAGAGTAAAACAAAAATAAGCCGTGGCTTCTTAGGGGTACAAGAAATAACATCTGGGCTGTTTTATTACCAGCATCATTTCTTTCTGTAGCGCTGCTACTCTTTGCCAGCTGCTGGTGAAGTAAATGCCAGTGCAGCAGCGTTTGTGTGGAAGATTTAACAACTTTGCATATTTAAATAAGATTGGCTCTGGAACCAGAAAGTATGGAAGCAGACAGATTGTAAACAAAGACTTTGTCCATTTTTATCCTTCTGTAAAAGAGAAACTGACAAGCCCCCAAGACAGCAGAGGAGGAAATCTACCATGATTGTGTCGTGTTCTGTGTCCCTTTTTGTCCCCGGCTCCCTCCAGGTTTCCCTCATAGGTTTATTATTTAAGTTCCTTAGTCTCCTTTTAGTGTGTGTGTGTGTGTGTGTGTGTGTGTGTGTGTGTGTGTGTGTGTGTGTGTGTGTGTGTGTGTGTGTGTGTGTGTGTGTGTGTGTGTGTGTGTGTGTGTGTGTGTGTGTGTGTGTGTGTGTGTGTGTGTGTGTGTGTGTTCCCTTCCCTTCCCCAGTTAGGTCTGGTTTCCTCCCCTGCTTCGTTCTGCTCCTCCTCTCTGTTATTAGTTCCACCTGTACCCAATTCCCCACGCACCTGCTCCTCGTCTCCCATCACCCCAGCCCTGTGTATATAACCCTGTCTGTGTCTCCAGTGTTTGTCAGTTCATTGTCAGTGTTGTTGTTTTGTTTTTGTTTTTTTTTCTTTTCCCCTCTCCAGTAAACTGTAGGATCTGGCTCATGAGTGAGTCTTCGACTTTGGAACTTGAGATTTTTTGACCTCGAGTCCTACAGTCTTTGTTTTTGAGTTCTCATCCTAATAAAAGAATTTTTTTTATTTAAACGACCTCTCCAGTCTTGAGAACTGTGGTGTTCTGCATCTTGGGTCCAATCCTCCTGTGCTCGCAGCGTGACAGATTGAGACGTTAGTCTCAGTTCTACGAACCTTTTGATATTCCATTTCATGCAAAAGATGAAAAACAAAACCGGGAAATATCTGAACTGGAAAGATGCCAGTGTAGCCTCTGGCTGAAAGTTCAAGTTTGTAAAAAGTCAAATTTGAGATAAACGAACTGACAGGCCGCCATTATAACAGAGTGTGGGGTGGTTTATGGGCGCTCCTTAAGGTGGAGAATGAGCCATCAGCTGATCAGGTGTATTTGGGTTGAATTCCTTCAGAGGGTCATGACTTAGGTTCTCCTTTAGAACAGCTCATCCCTGGAGAGGCTGACCTGCATGGTAACATCAAGCATTTCTATTTAAGGTGGGTTTCTCCTTTTGAGACTCTCACATCATCTGCTCATTTAAATACTCTTAACTTTCTGTCCTATATTAAAACTGAGTGTTGGAAACCAACACTTAAAGCTGCATCAATCATTCCAGCCCAGCTTCTGTGGCTCCTGACCCCTCAGTCTGACGACCAGCTGTCCAGACGCTTATCAGCTCTTTCTGAAAAATAACCGACCATCATTAATTTTTCCCTCCATTCTTGTGTTTGTCTGGACTTAGAATAACTGAATAATGACCACTCATCCATCAAACGGCGGGCCTTCCAGAGAGCAGGAGGGCAGCAACTCGTTTCTGCTTTTTGAGGACGTTTAGCCACTCGATTTTACAGAACAGCAGCTGATATTCACAATGTGCTGCAGAAATGAGCTGAGAGACGAAGACGCCCGCGGTGTAATAGGAGGCATTAAAGCCTTTTCAGACATAATTGAGTTTCTGAAGTTTGGTTGAATAGACCTGCAGAAAAAAACGCTGTCACTCTGGAGTTCTCCCTAATAAATCACAGGGATCACAATTTATATTTCTTGTCTTTTCCTGCTTGTCTTGTTTTTTTGCTTCGCTCTCCTTGGCTGGTGAGAATTTCTGTTTTTTTCTTTTCCAACCGCCCATCTCTCAAGGTTTTTTCTCATCCCTCTCTTTATCACATTCCTCTCAGACGTATTCTCACGTGTGTGTGCGTGTGTGTGTGTGTGTGTGTGTTCACTAATTATCCTTTTAGACAAAGACGCACAATCACCAGTGAAACTGGGATGTTGTTATCAGCATCAAGGAGAAAAGATGGTAACCTTTCTAATAAAAACCTAATAGTTTCAAACAAATTAAACGAACAAACAAAAGGTTAGGAAACCAGTGAAACCACTTAAAGGTGCATTATGGAAGTGTGACAGCCAAAACATGTATAGAAATAATAAATGTCTTCTTCATACATTCTCCTGCAATGCCCTGGTCCTGTAGAATGAGCCCTGGCATTTTTACTGTGATTGCCTGTTTTTCTGTAAAATCACAGAAAAAGAGAGATGCTCGGGTCGAGCAGGCTGCTTCATGCGCGTTCACGCTCAGGCATCGCCCGTAGCATTTGCTATCCGTAGCTTTAGCAGCAGAGAGAGAGGCAGTGCCACTTTGTCGCTGTTCCTAACGCCTAGTGACAAAGCTAGCTACATTTCTGAGGACCCTTAGCTACTTTCTGTAGAACTTTCTTCTAGAAATTTCCTGCTAATTAGCAACAAAATAGCCATTTTCACTCCGAACCGTTCTTTGGTTTGACGTTGTTTCAGCTGTCATCAAGGATATAAACGTTACAGATACAAAGGATGTCACTGGTGCTTTAGCTCACCTAGTAAGACATTGGTCTCTCGGGCAGAAGTCCTGGATTCGATTCTGGATGTGAACATAGTTTATTTAGAGTTTCCATTAATGGTATTTTTTTTTACAGTAAGATGCCCCTATTTTTATTTGAGACTCGCCGAACGGCATTGAATTCACAGATAAAAAAGATGTGGGTTCAACTTTCATTTTGGAACAATTTTTCAAGCAAGGGAAGGGAATGATCTGAGCATGCAGGAGGACTGACCCATCATAAACCTTTGTCGCTGTGCTGAAGAGAAAGCTACAGAACCACATTATTTAATTAGCTGCATGTTCTCCTGTCCTCTGCCCTCCGGGCCACACACACACACACACACACACACAAGGGACTGTCTCAGCTGTTATTTTGATTAAGGAGTGTGCACGTACAGCATGCGCGCCTCGTGCACGAGCCTACAATTGAAGCTGCCGTTACGCTTTTGGCCTGAGGGGGCAATAGCGTGCATAAAAATTCAAAGCTCCGTAAAGTCCCTTTAAAGGTCTTTTTCACTTTGCTCTTGATTTCATGGATTTTTGAACAACTTTTGCCAAAAAAAAAAAGTTTGCTAAACAAAATTAGTTCACAAACCATTTAAAGATCGTTGCGCGTGTCTGGAACTGTAAGTTTAGTTTCAGAGTGACAGGGTTGAAGACTTTCTGACCAATGGACTGTGACTAAATTATTCAAATAAATAAGTAAGGGACGCACCGACCTTTACCGATACTGGTATCAGTATTGATAAAAGTTAACCGATACCAATGCAGTTTCCTGAAAGTGGCTTCACTGTAACTTGTCATTTCTGTTCACCTTATATTTTAGTTTTGGGATAATTTCCATTAACATATTTTATTTTTATTTACCTCATAGTATTTTCCTCTTGAAAGCAGAGAAGAAAATAAAACCTGTATTCCAATTCACTGCACTTTTTTGTGTGGTAGAAGTATCGGTATCGGTAATCTGTATCGGCGAGTACTCGGATCCATTTGTATCAGTTTGAAAAAAAAGTGGTTTCGTTGCATCCCTTAAATAAGTCATATTTAAATAAATAAGTTTTATTAAAATAAATAAGTTATATTAAAATAAATAAGTTATATTAAAATAAATAAGTTTTATTAAGATAATTATGATGTAACATAGATTTTGAAAATATAGTGACAGTGGAGAGGAAAACTCCCTTTTAACAGGAAGAAACCTCCAGAGGATCCTGGCTCAGAATAAGCAGCCATCCTCCACGACTCACTGGGGTTGGAGAAGACAGAGCACACACACACACACACACACGCACGCACGCACTCACGCACTCACACACACACACACACACACACACACACACACACACACACACACACACACCAAGCAATGTGTCTATAGTTACATTGTGATTTCTTAGTAAATATAATATTTGGTGAGAGATAAACTTTATTGTATTTATCCTAGTGGATCTATAATTAAACGGGTAAACTAGTAGTAGCACATCCAACGTCAAGGAAAGCAAAAAGTTTTTATCAGGAGAGGGAGAATGTTTAAGTGGTTAGCAGCAGTGTGCTAGACGATGGCCCCCTCCATGAGGCCACCACAGCTAAGCAGAACATCATTGTAGCTTCTTCTGGGGAGAAAAACACTTAGAGAGAAAATAAAGTTAACAGCTGAAATAGCAGGAAATAATACAGTTAAAGAGCAGATTGTAGAAGAAAGCAGTAGAGTGTGGAAAGTGGTCAGTGTATCCTCCAGCAGTCTAAACCTATAGCAGCATAACTACAGAGATAACTCTGGATAACCTAGCCTTTTTAGATGGAGGCATGTTGGAGGCAGGGCAAGGGAGAGTCATCTTTACCGACTGTACACTCCACCTCCCTCTACTCCCCCACTTGTCCAGATCTAGGCTAACATCAGATTTTAACCATAGGCCCTATCAAATAAAAATGTTTTAAGCCTAGTCTTAAAAGTAGACAGGGTGTCTGCCTTAAGGCTTAAGGCTGGGAGCTGGTTCCACAGGAATAGGAGCCTGATAACTAAAAGATCTGCCTCCCATCCTAATTTTAGATATTCAATCAATCAATCAATCAATCAAAGCTTTATTTATATAGCGCCTTCCGCAACCCTGTCAGGAAGCCCAAAGCGCTGAACATGGTACAGTTGTAAGTAATTATATTGAATAAATCAACAATAAAAGAAATTCAAATTACAAAATACAAATTACAAAATACAAATGGAAATTACAAGATAGAAGAAACATTCCGGTAAAATACAAATGTGTGAAACACATTTGGATTGAGTGGATGGATTGAGTGTACCAATGAAAACTGTGGAATGGATTCAACATAATAGAGGGCCATAATCAAACATGTTCTGGAAACGCCAAGCGGAGGAGGTGTGTTTTTAGGTGGTTCTTAAAGACTGGCAGAGAAGGGGACAGCCTAACTGAGGGTGGCAACTGGTTCCAGAGTAACGGTGCTAGGACTGAGAAAGCCCGGTCCCCACGGGTACGACACCTAGACCGAGGGACAGCGAGCAGGCCTTGGTCAGAGGAGCGCAGAGCGCGTGATGGGGAGTGTCTGTTCAGGAGAGTGGCCAGATTGGGGGGACCACCACCCTGGAAGAAATGATAAACAAAGACGAGTATTTTGAATTGTGAGCGATAGCAAATCGGAAGCCAGTGCAGGGAGGCCAGAACTGGGCTAATGTGGTCCCGTTTCCTGGTCCCAGTCAGGAACCTGGCAGCGCTGTTCTGCACAACCTGTAGGCGACGCAGTGTTGACTGACACAACCCTGCATATAGAGAGTTGCAGTAATCAAGCTGAGAAATAACAAAGGCATGCAGTACCCGCTCTAGGTGGGCTCTCGACAGCATATGCTTGATTTTAGCAAGGCGTCTCAGGTGAAAGAAACTGGACCGGATCACAGAATTGATGTGAGCATCAAATTTAAGTCCAGCATCAAGTTTCACCCCCAAACTGGTAACAACTGGTTTTGAGTATGGAGAAAGAGGGCCAAGATCAGCATAACGATCCACATTCCTGCTGTTGGGGTGAAAAACAATGAGCTCTGTCTTTCCCTCATTCAGATGTAGATAGTTGGACATTAGCCAAGACTTCACCTCATTAACACAGGAGACAAAGGACTGAATAGAGTGACCTTTCTCCTGACACAATGGAGAGTAAATCTGGCAATCGTCAGCATACAGATGGAATGATAGGCCATGTTTACGAAAGATTGACCCCAGAGGTAGCAGATAAATGGCAAACAAAAGTGGACCAAGGATCGACCCCTGCGGGACCCCCCACCGGAGCCCCTCCCAAGAAGAAAAAACATCACCCAATTTAACACAGAATGTCCTGTTTTGGAGATACGATCTAAACCAGTCCAGAGCTGACCCTTTGATCCCAACCCATCGTTCCAAGCGATCGAGTAGAATCGCGTGGTCAACTGTGTCGAAGGCTGCTGTCAGATCTAATAACAGAAGCAGCACAGATGTTCCCTGATCTAGTGATAAATAGATGTCATTTAGGACCCTCAGTAGAGCAGACTCTGTGCTATGGCCAGACCTGAACCCTGATTGGAAAACCTCAAACAGATCAGAGTCAGCTAAATGTGAGACCAGCTGCTGATAAACGACTTTCTCAAGCAGTTTAGATGTAAAGGGCAGGGTAGAGATAGGCCTGTAATTTTCTATCACAGAGACATCAGCACCAGGTTTCTTCAGGGTCGGCCGAATAACTGCTGCTTTCAAAGCAGCTGGGACAACACCTGTGCTGAGGCTCCCATTGATAATCTGACCAAGTGATGGGCCAAGGCACGGAAAGGCAGCCTTCCAGAGACGAGGCGGCAGAACATCAAGTGGAGAGCCAGATGGCTTCTGCCTCGCAACAAGCTTACTCAGCTCAGAGTATGAAACAGTATTGAGGGAGCTCAGGGTGGGTGGTAATGGAGGAACTGGAACCGGGTCAACAGAGTTACCAGAAATGACTGCTCTAATGCCCGACACTTTATCAACAAAGAATTTGTGAAAAGCTTCAGAGTTTCCAGCAGCTGTAGGAGACATGGAGCTAGGCTCCTGATACACCAGAACAGAGTTTAGTGTTTTGAAGAGAATCTTAGGATTATTGGAGTTTGTCTCAATGATGTCTGCAAAGTAGGCCATTCTGGCAGCCCTCACTGCATCCTGATAAGCAACTAGAGATGCTCTGAACAACTCACGCGAGACCTGTAGGCCATCCTTTTTCCACTTTCTCTCAGAGGATCTACACGCCCGCCTACAAGCCTGTGTGACATCAGAGAGCCAAGGCTCCCTCCTAGGCCTAGACTTGCTAAGCTTGAGAGGGGCAACCACATCCAGCACCTGATTACAAAGTAAATCAAAGTGTTGTGAATAGTGATCAACGTTAGATGGATCTGGGTTAAAGGTCTCTAAACTTACAGACATACAGTCCACAAACTTTGAAATAGTTTCTGCATCCAGGGCTCTGAACCTAGTAGCTGGAGCTTCACACACAGGGACAGGACATGGCAACGTAACATCACAGAGTATAGGAGAGTGGTCAGAGAACAGAGGAGGCAAAGTCACAAGGTTCATGATGGGTAGACCATAAGAGATAACCAGGTCCAGGGTGTGACCCCTGGCATGAGTTGGGGATGATACCCATTGAGTTAGATTGAATGAATCTAGCAAATTAAAAAAACCTTTAGCAAGCACATTGTCAGGACAGCAGATATGGATGTTAAAATCTCCAAAAAATAGGACATAATCATATTTTAGGACGCAGTCTGCCACAAGATCACAGAAATCATTAAGGAAGTTAGAGTCAGTCTTTGGAGGGCGATAAATCAGCACAACGAGCAGGCGGGGGGAGATGCACAGCTCAAATAAGCACAGTTCAAAGGAAGAAAATGACATGGTGGGTGTAAGCTGTTTACAAGGAAAGCTGGATTTAAAAACAACAACCAGCCCTCCACCTCTGCCCCGTGATCTGGGGATATTAAAACACGAGCAGCCAGGTGGTATGAGCTCGAGTAGGGGACTTGTGTCGCCAAACGGGATCCAGGACTCACAGATGCAGAGAAAACCCAGGTCATGCTGAATAAAAAAGTCACGAAGAGTAAAAGTTTTGTTCAGCACAGACCTGGCATTGACCAAACCAAACCGGTTCTGCAGCGGGGCTGCAGCACAGAGATCGCGCACGGACCCAGTCCCCTCTAACTCTGTGCCCGTAACCGAGCGCAGATTCTCCCAGCAAACCCCAGTCTGGCGTGATCTTCGAGCCGATCGGCCGTGGCGCGGTGCCGATACACCATCAGAGCCGGCCGAGTTCCCTGGGAAGGGCGCCGAGTAATCCAGGAGACATCTCGGAACCATCGGGTCAGAAGCTGGGCCGGATCGGGCCAGCCGCTTGTTCAGGGATCCAGGCCGACGTCTCACGCGCCGGCTACCTCTCTTTCCTCGTCTTCTCCGATGCTTCCTTCTCGAGCTGGGGCGGACAGAGGGCCGACACATCACGGCTTGGGTGGAGAGAGCACGCGGGCAGTTCAACCAGCAGCATCGTCCGTGAGGTTCATGGCTCACACAGCCCAGTTCCCAGCGCGCGCTGCCGGCTACATCAACGGAAGGACGAAGCCTCAGCAGCGCAGCTCGATCATATGTCAGCAGAGAATCCACACCATTCAAAAAAGGGATCAGCGACAAGAAAAGTGCATAAAAGCCAATAAAACGCCAATAAAAACCGATAAAATGCAAGGCATCAGTGCGTAAAGAGGACGAGCAGCTCGCAGCGTGACCGTGCGCAAGCGCCATCTTACTCCCTCCCTCCCTTACTCCCTATTCTGGGAACCACCAGTAGACCTGCAGTCTGAGAGCGAAGTGCTCGATTAGGAACGTATGGAACAATCAGATCACTGATGTATGATGGAGCTTGATTATTAAGAGCTTTATATGTGAGAAGAAGGATCTTAAAACCTATTCTGAATTTAACAGGTAGCCAATGTAGGGAAGCTAAGACAGGAGAGATATGATCTCTCTTTTTAATTCTCATCAGAACTCTAGCTGCAGCATTTTGGACAAGCTGAAGACTTTTATCTACATTCTGTGGACTTCCTGAGAGTAATGAATTACAGTAATCCAGTCTGGATGTAATAAATGCATGAACTAGTTTTTCAGCATCACTCCTGGAAAGGATGCTTCTAATCTTAGGAATATTCCGAAGGTGGAAAAAGGAAATTCTACAAACCTGTTTAATCTGGGATTTGAATGACATGTCCTGGTCAAAGATAAAACCAAGGTTCCTTACTTTGTTCTCGGAGATAAATATATTTCCATTCAGGTCAGGTGATTGACTAAGCAATTTCCTTTTCTGGATTTCTGGTCCAAAGATGAGAACTTCCATTTTGTCTTGATTTAAAAGCCAAAAGTTTATCCAATTTTTTATGTCCTCAAGACAAGCCTGTAATCTACCCAACCAATTAGGTTCATCAGGGTTAATGGATAAATATAACTGAGTATCGTCAGCATAAGAGTGAAAGTTTATCCCATGCTGTCTAATGATTTTACCAATTGGGAGCATATATATAGTAAAAAGAATTGGTCCAAGCACTGAACCCTGTGGTACTCCACAAGTAACCCTGGAGTATGAAGACGATTTTTCGTGTACATTTACAAAATGAAATCTGTCAGACAGGTAGGATTTAAACCAGGCTAACACTGTTCCTTTGATCCCTACAACATGTTCAAGTCTTCCTAAAAGAACATTGTGATCAACTGTGTCAAAGGCAGCACTGAGATCTAACAAGACTAGAACAGACACAAGATTCTTATCTGAGGCCATGAGAATATCATTTGTAACTCTCACTAACGCAGTTTCAGTGCTGTGATACTCTCTAAAACCAGACTGAAATTCCTCAAACAGAGCATTAGTGTTTCAATACTCACATACTTGGGTGGCCACTATTTTCTCCAGGACTTTGGATAAAAATGGAAGGTTAGATATTGGTCTATAATTCATTGGGTCATCTGGATCCAGAGAAGGCTTCTTAAGTGAGGGTTTATTACAGCAACCTTAAAATCCTGTGGTACATACCCATTTACTAAGGATAGATTGATTATATCTAGAATGGGGGCAGTAACCAAAAGAAATGCATCTTTAAATAATTTGGTTGGGATTGGATCTAAAATGCAAGTGGAAGGTTTAGGTGAAGCTAATATTTTTGATAACTCTGAAAGCTCAACTGGATCAAAATGGTTCAAGCACAGATGAGGTTCTACAGTTACCTCTGATGCTGCCTCACTTACTGAGGAAGAAGAAATCACATTAGGGAGGATGCTAAAGATTTTCTTTCTAATAGAATTAATTTTACTTGTGGAAAATCCCATAAAGTCATTACTGCTGAGGGCTAAGGGAATAGATGGCTCAGAGCTATGATTCTATGTAAGTTTAGCAACTGTACTGAAAAGAAATTTAGGATTATTCTTATTCTCCTCAATTAACGCTGAGAAATAAGCAGTTCTAGTTTGTCGAAGCTTATTTTTATAAAGCACAAGACTATTTTTCCAGGATAGGTAGGCCTCCTCATGGTGCGTAGAATGCCATGTTCTCTCCAATTTTCTAGAGTTTGTTTTAAAGCTCGTAAATGAGAATTAAACCAGGGAGCCAACTTCCTGTCCCTAATTACCTTCTTTTTTAAAGGGTAACATCATCTAATGCCACACATAAAGAAGAAGTAACATTGTGAACTAAGGCATCAATTTGTGAGGGGCTAGAAATGAAAATATTGCCCTCTGCTACGTTCCTCTGAGATGCTGAGGACAGTAAAGATGGAACAGTTGATTTAAAAGATGCAACTGCGTTGTCAGATAGAGACCGACTATAGTGAAATTTACTTTCATGTCTCGAGAACTCAGTTATAAAAAACTCAAAGGTTATCAGAAAGTGATCTGAGAGGACTGGATTGTGTGGAAAGATTGTTATTTCCTCACACTCTATGCCATAAGTCAGCACAAGGTCTAATGTATGATGGCAGGAGTGGGTGGAGCTATGTATTCTTTGAGTAAAACCAATTGAGTCTAGGATATTACTAACGGCTACATTGAGGCTATCATTTTCACTGTCCACATGAATGTTGAAATCCACCACTACAATGACCTTATCAGTATTTAGCACCAAATCAGATAAAAAAATCAGAGATCTGATCCAAAAACTCAGAGTAAGGGCCTGGTGGACGATATAAAACTACAAACAAGAGTGGTTTTACAGTTTTGCAATCTGGATTAGGAAAACTAAGAATAAGATGTTTGAACAAACTGTAGCTATTAATCGATAAGGGATTGATTAATAAGTCCGAATGAAAAATGGTTGCTACTCCTCCTCCTCGCCCTGTACTCCGAGCAATATGATGATTTAAATAATTAAAAGGAGTCGACTCGTTTAAGCTAACATAGTCCTCTTGCTGCAGCCAGGATTCTGTGAGAGAGAGCAAAGAGATCTGATTATCACAAATCAACTCATTAACAAAGTCTTAGAAAAAATAGATCTAATGTTCAACAACCCACATTTAATTTTTCTAGTTTTCTGCTCAGTTGAATTTGTTCTAATATTTATGAGATTTCCATGATTTGCTTTATTAAGCCTGATATTTATTCTGTGTGGTTTTGGCCGTGGGCAGGACACTGTCTCTATGGGGTAGTGGGTGGGTAACAGTACAGAAGCTGCAGAGGGGTGGGTTAAACTACGACTCTGCTTCCTGGTCTGGATCCTGGGTTGTCATGGAGGACTAATAAAACTGGCCATGTTCCTAAAAAAAAGAGCTGCACCATCCAAAGAGGGATGGATGCCGTCTCTTCGCATCAGACCAGGTTTTCCCCAAAAAGTTTTCCAATTATCAGTGTAGCCCACGTTGTTTTCAGGACACCACCTAGACAACCAGCGGTTGAAGGACAGCATGCGGCTAAACATGTCGTCACTGGTCCGATCAGACAGGGGGCCAGAGAAAATTATGGAGTCCGACATTGTTTTAGCAAACTTACACACTGAAGTAACATTAATTTTAGTGACCTCCGATTGTCGTAACCGGGTATCGTTACCGCCAGCGTGAATAACAATCTTACTGTATTTACGCTTATCCTTAGCCAGCAGTTTCAGGTAAGATTTAATGTCGCCCGCTCTGGCCCCAGGTAAACATTTAACTATGGTTGCTGGAGTCTCTAATGCCACGTTTCTGACTATGGAGCTGCCAATGATCAGAGTCGGCTTGTCAGTGGGTGCGTCACTGAGCTGGGAAAATCTGTTAGAAACGTGGATGGGTTGGTGGTGGCCCACGGGCTGGGTTATATGCTTCCTGCGTACCGTCACCCAGCCGGCCTGAGGTCCCGGCTGCTCGGGCTCTGCTGGAGGACCGCCATGGGGTGGTTCTGAGCTAGTTTGCCCCACGCTAGCTAAGTAGCTACGGCTGTTTAAGGGGTTAACAGCGTGGAGCTGGGACTCCAATTCCGACACCCTCACCTCCAAAGCTACAAAAATGCTACATTTATTACATGTACCATTATCACTAAAGGAGGCAGAGGAGTAACTAAACATCTGACTCAGAGAGCAAGAGATAGGAGACGAAGAAGCAGAGACAGAAGTAGCCATAGCCGTGCTGAGGCTAAGCTAACTGGACGAGCAAACTGTTCAACACCAAATAAACTGTGTGCAAACTCAATTGATTCCCTAAAAGCTAGGTGGAACAACAGAAAATGTGTTTTTTAGCGTGCTTGTGTGCTACAATCACTCAGAGATATCCTAGTACAGAGAAATATCAGTTTCAGCGAGCCACAAACACCAAACAGCTACACGTAGTGCAACACTGAAAACGGGAAAAAGAAACTGGAAACGCCTTACCACCAGGGAGGTACCAGAAACTTCTTTTGTTCAGCTGTTTTGTTCGTCTCATTTGGATATTTTGTTCCTGAATCGCTGTAAAATCAGGATTAGGAGATGAAACGATTCAGAATTAAAAGATCATGGCTGCTTTGATCCATCCATCCTTTTTCTATTCCCTCTTATGCATACAGGGTTGTAAGGGGTTGGTGCCTATCCCCAGCAGCCTTTAGGCAGACAGGTGGGGTACACCCTGGACAGGTTGCCAGTCCATCACACACCATGGTACCTGGAGAGAGCCTACATGTGCACAGGGAGAGCATGCGACTCCACGCAGAAAGACAGAATAATTTATTCTGTTCTACACAAAACTTAGAAAATCCAACATAACGCAAAATTACCCTGAACCATTCTGATATTTGGCCAACAGAGGGAGACTTTGACTCTGAAGCAGTGGGTGGGACAGAACCAGTAGAGACTGTGCAGACAGTCCTGGGAGACATCAGCAGAGTCCATCATGTCAGCAAACTGGGCCGATTCTTATCACACCTGAAGTCTGCTTCTGCTGATCCAGCCCTGCAGGTTTTCTTCTGTCCCAAGGGTCGTCTGTAAGTGTCCACAGCGATAACGGTCTCAGATCCACTTCCTGTCTGCAGGAGGAAGCAGGAGCTGCTGGCTATGATGAAACCGCCCGAAGCCTGAGTGCTTCACTTTACTGTGAGTTTATTTTTGTGAAATTAGATAAAAAAAACAACAAAATTTTTTCCAAATCCGGATGTGACGAGCCACCTGGAACGTTTTGGATTTGGTTTTTGTCATTTAATACTTTTCTAATTGTTATTTCATAACTTTTCAGAGAGTTAGGGTTATTCTGATATTTAACAACTTCTTTATTTATTGTTTATAGTCTCAGGATTGGACTTTTAATTGCCTTCTGAATTTATTGGATTAAACTTTTCTGCTTTTTTAGCTCTTCAACTGAATTTCTCACAGCTGTTCTTTACCCGTTTGCCATCTAGCTGTTTATGTTTAATTTGTTTCTTAACCGTTATCTTGGTCTCATTAGTAAACTAGTGTTTCCTCTGTGGGGGCCGGCTGCCCCGGGGGCAGCGATGCACTGTGACGGCCGGGGTGCTTCATTTGCCTACTCTTACCAAGGCTATTGCTGCCAGTCTTGGTGCTCCCGGTGCAGTTGGCTCCTTTGATGGCATTTTCGTCTTTTTTATATATATATTACATCTGCACTCAGCCAGCTGCCCTTTCTTTATTATGTGTGTGCGCAACACATTCTCACACCCTAAGCGTCAAAAACAAACGCTTGGTCAGCCACCCTCCACGTCAGACCCCAGACGCCAAAAGTGCCCTTTTTCGTTACTTATGTGCGAAAAGGGGTTTTCCCCTTTTGTAACTGCAGATCCCAATGCAGCGTAAAACTGACGTGATGAGATATCCGCTGATGCGGCACCGAACCAGCTCATTTAACCGCACCTAAACCTTAACGTTTCACTTTTTATAACCTTCCCCTCTCCCTCGTCCTAACCTTAACCCTCTTGCTACCTAAAACGTTACTCTCACTGTGATCAAGCGTTTGCTTCCCATGCATTCGGACTCTGACAGTCAGTCTGACTGTCAATTGTCGTATTTGCAGCCCAAGGGGAACGTTAGAACATACCATCTGGCGAGGGGGAGGTTACACATACCCTCTACTTTTAACCTCCACCGTGGTAGTTGTAACCTCCCCCTCGTGTTGGCTCGGTCCAAACCCGACCAATGACGAGGCGGCTCCCACCGTTCACTTCATAGAGCCGGCTTTTAGAGCGACCGACACGTCACTAACGTGTTAGCTAGCAAGATGGTTAAGGTTAGGATAGGGGTGAGGGGAAGGTTAAATAAGATAAGGTTAAGGTGAGGTACAATGAGCTTGTTTGGTGCCCTGGCTGCGGACATCCCATCACGTCAGTGTAACGCTGCATTGGGATCTGCAGTCAAATAAGGGAAAAACCCCTTTTTGCACATAAGTAACGAAAAAGGGTACTTTTGGCGTCAGGGGTCTGAGGGGGAGGGTGGCTGACCAAGCGTTTGTTTTTGATGCGCTGGGAGTGAGAATGTGTTGGTGTGCGTGTGTGCGCGTGTGTGTGTGTGTGTGTGTGTGTGTGTGTGTGTGTGTGTGTGTGTGTGTGTGTGTGTGTGTGTGTGTGTGTGTGTGTGTGTGTGTGCGAGTGGGTGTGGGATTTTGCATCTGCTTGGGACGGGATTGAGGGTGGGAGGAGGGGGAAACAAAGGGGATCTCTTATGTGAATCTGTGTGGGAGGGGTGGGAAACCGACTGCTGCTTTGGGCTGCATTTGCATGAAAAGCGCTTCATAAATAAATTTTGATTGATTGATTGATTGATCCAGGAAGCACAGATTTACAGCTTACTTCCTGGTTCTTGGGATTTGTGGTTTAGGTCAGATCCAGAAACGGAACCACAGGTTTATGCAATGATTTGTCTGTCCCAACAAAGACAAGAAGACAGAAACGTGTAAAGGCCTTTTGGTGAAGGCTCCTACTGACAAAAATAAATAAAAAAGTAATAAAATGTGTGTTAAGCTGCAGGAAGGCCTGTGGCTGGAGATATTTAAGGAGGCTCTGGAGTTTTTGTCCCTCGAAATTATTTCCAGGTTTTCCTTGAACATCAGACGTGTGTGTGCGTGCGCGCGCATGCGGGCATGCATGTGTGTGTGTGTATGTGTGTGTGTGTGTGTGTGTGTGTGTCACACACAGCTGAGTGTTTTAGAAGACCTTCCTTTTCCCATCCTGTCCTCTGCTGTTTTTCCCGGTAACGTGTGATTTCTCCCAGATGAGCAGCGTTGCTTTCCACAAGTTATCACCACCCGACACACACGTGAAAACACACACCAGGAGCTGCTGCAGCGATAGGACACACGGCAGGGCAATTGTGTTTGTTGAAAGGAAATCGTTGGTTTTTTTCAGCGTGATCGCTTTTCTCTGCGAGACAAAACCGGAAGTAGAGGCTTCTTCTCTTCTAGGAGGAAGATGTGGTTTTCCTTGTATCTTTACCTAAACGCAAAAGTATCTGAGAGTCATTCCAACTCTCTGAGTGGACGTTCGTTGTGACGTTTTCTCCTGTGATTCTGAGGTAATCAGATTACAAATGTCACATAAATTTTCCTCATCAAAATGCAAACAACAATGAGCCCATGAATAAAAAGCCTGTTTATTTCTGTAACCTGATGAAAATGCCCATCACTTCATCAGAGGAAGAAACAAATTCTGATTTCATCCAGTCCCTTTACCAGAGGAGCGTGGGTTTGGTCCGCATAGCCGGTCCGGTGGTAAGTCGGACCTGTTCCCAGTGAGGGTTGGACTCCGCCAGGGCTGCCCTTTGTCACCGGTTCTGTTCATTACCTTTATGGACAGAATTTCTAGGCGCAGCCGTGGTGTGGAGTGTGTCGAGTTTGGTGGCAGGAGAATCTCATCTGCTTTTTGCGGATGATGTGGTCCTCCTAGCTTCATCCAGCTCTGACCTTCAGCTCTTGCTGGGTAGGTTCGCGGCCGAGTGTGGAGCGGCTGGGATGAGGATCGGCACCTCCAAATCTGAGACCGTGGTTCTAGACCGGAAAAGGGTGGCTTGCCAACTCCGGGTCGGGGGAGAAGTCCTACCTCAAGTGGAGGAGTTTAAGTATCTCGGGGTCTTGTTCACGAGTGAGGGTAGGAGGGATCGGGAGATCGACAGGCGGATCGGTTCGGCGTCTGCAGTGATGCGGACGCTGAGCCGATCTGTCGTGGTGAAGAGGGAGCTGAGCCAGAAAGCCAGGCTCTCGATTTACCGGTCGATCTACGTCCCAATCCTCACCTATGGTCATGAGCTTTGGGTAATGACCGAAAGAACGAGATCGCGGACACAAGCGGCCGAAATGAGTTTCCTCCGTAGGGCTCAGCCTTAGAGATAGGGTGAGGAGCTCGGACATTCGGGAGGGACTCGGAGTAGAACCGCTGCTCCTCTAGATCAAAAGGAGTCCGTTGAGGTGATTTGGGCATCTGGTCAGGATGCCTCCTGGACGCCTCCCCGGGGAGGTGTTTTGGGCATGTCCTGCCGGCAGGAGGCCCCCGGGTCGACCCAGGACACGTTGGAGAGGTTACGTCTCCAATCTGGTCCGGGAACGCCTTGGGGTCCTGCCGGAGGAGCTGGTGGAGGTGGCCGGGGAGAGGACGGTCTGGAGCTCCCTAGTTGGGATGCTGCCCCCGCGACCCGGACCCGGATAAGCGGAGGAAGACGACGACGAAGATTTCTGTGTTTGATCATTTTCAGATGGTATTACAGAAATAAAATACACGCATGCTTCCTTTAACCTGCATAAATGATTATGAAACACACTTCTGCTCTAAACTAGCGTGTAAATGTTCCGTGTAAAGCATTTTCACTCTATCTGTGTCCACCCGCACGTGTGAGCCCTGCAGTGGTTTAGTTACTCAGTAAATCATCACTGAGTGGAAATATGTAAAAATATAAGTGTGTGCGTGTGTGCGTGTGTGTGTGTGCGTGTGTGCACGTGCGTGTGCGTGCGTGTGTGTGTGTGTGTGTTTTGTGATGATAAGGTGGCTCTTTTCTCACTTTGGTTCCACTCCAACATGAACCGCCGAACTGAAGTTACCATTACACCGGCTTTTAGTGATAAATGCTCTGGAAAGGACAAACTTTCGTCAGGAAGAGTTATCACCCAGCAAACGCTTTTCCCAATTATTTTCCCAGGAAAGTTCACAGTCTGGATTTTCTATAAATTACCTGCCAGTCGAACAGAGAAAAGCAGAACCACAACCAGGCTGTAGAAAGATGATCAACCCATCCCGTTTCTGTGAGATTTACTCAGTTTTTAATGTAAAAAAAATGTGTAAACAAACTTTAGAGAAGTGCACTTTTGTGCAAAAGTTACAGAACAGAGTTTTCACTGTGGTCTGATAAAAAAAACACCAGGTTGTGTTTTTGTGTGTGATCAGAACACAACATAACATATTCTAAGTCAACTATAATCAATGTTAGAATGCTGCCAGTATCTCATCAGGGTCACCGTAGTAACCACACAGCTATGTAAGTCTATTCCTGTCTGTCAACTCGTGGGGGGGGTGGGGGTGGGGGGCCTTAGATGGAGAATGGAACCGAGATGAAGAGCTTCACCTTTCAGCCTCATCGCTGCACCTCCATCCTTCCATCACACCGATTATTCGCCTCTAGCCTATAAAACGGTTATATTCTTATGCAGGATTTGCTTCTCTTTTAACTGATAGACCTCCGGAGCTGATTGCTGTGAGAGTTTTTTCATCCATCCATTCATTTTTGGCAGCTCCTCTATGGTCGGGTTGTGGGGGCAGCAGCCTAGGCAGAGAGGTCCAGACTTCCCTCTCCCTAGCCACTTGGGCCAGCTCCTCCGGGGGAATCCCAAGGCGTTCCCTGGCCAGCTGAGAGACATAGTCCCTCCATCGTGTCCCGGGTCTTCCTTCAGGCCCTTTCCCAGTTGGAAAACCTAACCAGGGAGACGTTCAGGAGGCATCCTGACCAGAGGCCCTAGCCACCTCAACTGGCTCCTCTTTATGTGGAGGAGCAGCGGGTCTACTCTGAGCCCCTCCCAGATGAGTCAACTTCTCACTCCATCTCTAAGGGAGAGCCCAGCCACCCAGCGGAGAAAACAAATTTCGGCTGCTTGTATCCGCGATCCCAGTCTTTTGGTAACTACCCAAAGCTCATGACCATAGGTGAGGGTAGGAACGTAGATCGACGGGTAAATCGAGAGCTCCGCCTTCTGACTCAGCTCTCTCTTCACCACGACAGACAGGTACAACGCCCGCATCACTGCAGATGCAGCACCAATCTGCCTATCGATCTCACGCTCCAGCTTTCCCTCACTCGTGAAGAAGTCCCCGAGACACTTAAACACCTCCACTTGAGACATGACCTCCCTGACCCGGAGGAGACATTCTACCCTTTTCTGACACAAGACCATGATCTCAGATTTAGAGGAGCCGATTCTCATCCCAGCTGCTTCCCACTCAGCTGCGAACCGCTCCAGTGAGAGCCGTAGATCACGTTCTGATGAAGCCAACAGGACCACATCATCTGCAAAACGCAGAGACTCAGTCCTTAGGCCACCAAAACAGACGCCCTCAAACCCTTGGCTGCACCTAGAAATAAGAAATCTCTAAAAATGCTATCATTGAATCTCTCATTCACTAATGCTTTCAACAAATCTGCTGTTCTCTATTATTATTATGTTGGTGAATGCCTTGTGAGTGGTCCTCCGTGAGATAAAAACTCTGGCGCTCCTGTTTCAGTAAGGAGAAGTTAAGAAGTTGGTTAAGAACACGACTCAACCACGGACTCTGTCTGCTCTGCAGCGCTGATGTTTTATCTCCACAAACACAAGCCTGGAGGAGTTCTGCCACGTGGTGGAGTTGCTAATGCTAACATTAGCTTCTACTAGCTGAGACGATCTCTGCTCTTTCCTGGACGCTAAGCCAACAACGGCCTTCCCCGTCGTGATTCTAGATGGGTGAGTCCATGAATGTTGATTTGAAAGTAAAAAGCGGTTTCTCAGTGAACTTGGGCTTTAGGACGGACCTGGAGAGGACACCTGAAAGGCTTCTGACCTTTTGTCTCTGCTTCATGACACGAGTAGAATAACCACAGGACCTTCTGTTCTGCTCCCATCACACATGATTCACACTGCTTGGTTCGTCTGTTTGGTGTCACTGAACTGAAGGATGAAACACACTTAACCGTTTTCTCTGTTGTTGACAGATTAGAATAATAAAACAACAGATCACCGGAGAAAGGACAAAGACAAGAACAGCGGTAACAACCCCCAGTCTTCTAAAATGGGCAGAATTCAGAGAAAGCTGGCACAAAGGGAGTCAGGAAGTCCAGAAGGGAAATCGGTGATCTTCAGAAGGATCCAGAAAACAAGAACCCACAAAGAGCTGAAGGTTTAGGAACCGGGAGAACGTGGGTCTCTTCAGACTCTTGGCTCTCACATCAGTTGGAGGAGCCATGAAGAAGCAGGCTGAGCGGGCCCAACGGGGGGGGGGGTCATGTGCTGGCATGAACGCCACAAGCTGCAGGCTGCCCTGTCTCTCAGTCCACAGCTGGAGATTTATTACCGCTGCGTGAAAGTTTCATTAAAGGAAATCTGCTGATGGATCGCTGAGGTTTGTCTCGTTTCTCCGTTTGGATTCAGTTGTGTACAAAAAGAAAAAGGCCGTGTTAACATCCAGAAAGGCTATCACTAAACAGTTAACGTGAACACGTGTCAGGTAGACTTCTGATGTATTTACTCAAGGACGCAAAAGAAACACGGATCTGCATCAAATCTGGGAACTCGGTGAAGATGCAACAGATCATCAACGCTGAAATCATTTTGACCCGTTCTCCTCTAAGGAGTCCGATCTTCTGAGTAATAAAACACACCTGATGTAAAAGATTTCACACGTGAAACATCGTTTGCTTTTTTCCACCGTACCAGTCAGGGACTTTAGCCTCGTCTGCAGAAAGTTGCTTCTTCTCTGAAACATTAAAGCATAACATGCGCAGTTGGGGGTGATTTATATGCTAATGTGCTGATTAAAACATGTTTTATGGTGTAAGCTGAGCAGCAGGAATCAGCAGAAAACGATGATTGATTCATTCCAAACGGACACTAGGGGGTGCTAAAAGCAAGCCAAACCTGCCTAGTTCCTCTTTAAAGGTTTTACTGGTTTCAACAAACAAAACAGTTTTATGAAGACCCGTTTGAGGAGTGTTGGCGACCCAGGTACGCGATCAAACATCAGATGTGTCAGATATGGTGCTCTGAGTGTGTGCTTTATGGTTCAGTGTGCAGAAGTTCTGGGTTGATGTTTTCAAAGAAAAGTTTGCATTTGTTTCAGAGTGATACTTCATTGAAAACCATTTTTATTGATTATTTCTGATTCTAACGGTCACTCTGAGTGTTTCATGCAGGCTGAACATGAAGATAGTCTCCTACATCTATCTCCTGCAGTAGCTTCTGATCGAAAACAGACGGTGAAACTGTAGGATTAGAAAATCCTGACAGATCTACGTCACACTGTCACTTAACATCCATGGACTCGCCCATCTGGACTCACGACGGGGAAGGCTGTTGTTGGTTTAGCGTCCAGGAAACAGCAGAGAGCGTCTCAGCTAGTAGAAGCTAACTGTTAGCATTAGCATCTCCACCACACAGCAGAACTCCTCCAGGCTTGTGTTATTTGTGGAGATAAAACATCAACGTTGTGTAACGCGATTTACCAGCTAGCAGCTATTTTTTTAAGTGCAATTTGCAGAAATATCAAAGCAGTTTATTTTACATCACCGTTGATTTCTCATCACATACTCATCTGAAATTTTGTCATTCCTGCAGGATGTTCCTTAGGCGGCACAGGAGACAACAGTTAAAACAAAATAAGACTCACCCCCAAATTCCGCTACCTCCGCTCCGCTCCGCTGCGGTCCGCCCCCGCCCTCCGCAGCCGCTCGCTTCCGAACTCAATTTTTACTGGTACCCGCTCTACAACGGCTCCGATCCGGTGCGGAGACCTGAGGGGGGCAAACAAGCATGCGCGGGATTTTCGAGATCTTGCGATACAGTCCGAGCAATAAACGCAGAAGTTAGATCCAAACACCCGTTGTGTGGGAGAAGCATCGAAATGAACGGATTCATCTGCCATCATTTGTGTTGAGAGATCAGCAGTGTTTGGATCAACAAAGTGTGACTACTTTGATAGTGGAAACTGTATTTATGGCTTACTTTTGTGCATTTAAAGTTCAGCTACCATTGATAGTTGTTAAAAGTTGTTAAACCTGTACATATGAAACAAAAAACGCCTTTTGTTTATCGATTTATTGTGAAAAACGGAAGTTGTGCTTGCTCCTTTTCCTGTTGGGCGGTTGTGATTTCTGTCCATTGACTGCGGAGGTGCTTCGGCGTCCGGCAAAAATAGGATCGATTCTATTTTTGCCGTATGGCGGAACGGCGGGCGCCGCACGGCCGCAGTGGTGGAACAGCTCTGATTGACTACAACGGGACCGATTTTGCTCCGGCGTTCGTGTCGGAGCGGAGGTAGTGGAATTTGGGGGTAATGAAGAAATAAAAGTGGCACTCGCCACCTGTGGACCGTCCACCAGAGGGCAGCAGACATGTACAGGAGTGAATGTGACAGGTTTCTGATGAAAGGACTAATCTAGATACTCCATCTGGAGGCTTCAAGTGGTTTGATGCGTTTTGATAATCGTCTACAAGGAGTTAAGCAGAAAAAAACCACTAACATGGAAATCGTGCTGAACACAAAGAGAAACGGTGCTGAGGAACCCACATCCAGGAAAGTTCTACTCCACAAAGCTTTTCATCAATTAGCTTGGTCACTGTGAATGGTGAGAACACTCAACCGTCAGAAGTTTTGAGAAGGTTTCAGGCCTCTTTCATGTTTCTACTGCAGAAACACATCAGGGAGAAGAGTGACCTCAGAAACCTCCTGCTGTTCTGAGGTGAAGTTATTACAACGGGACCTAAAATCCACACACTCCCCTCACCCCAGTCACTTCCTGTCTGGTGCCCGACTGGTACCGTGTGTGTGCTGCCCCACAGCCTTCAACACTTAATGAGTGCTGCTTATTAAAAATGCAGCACTCGGCTCTCCTGAACACACCTGCGTGCCTCTGAACTGTGTTGACACCTGTGTGAGGATATTGTCCTCAGGACATAACTTCTCCAACAAACCTGCTGAAAAATAGATGAGCTTTTGTTCCAATAAAGCTTCGGAGTAGGGCTGAAAAGTTGGCTCAGGTGTTGTTAAAGTCGAGCTTCCTCGGTGAGTGTGTGTTTATGTTGAACAGAAACCTATTTTATCAATACACACCTGGATCAGTTCCTCAGGTTGTGTGAACGTGGTGATGGTGACGAGAACGTTGCTTCACGTCTGAAGGCTCATCATAAAGCTGTTTTGTTTGTTCAAATTCAATTCAATTCAAAAATACTTTATTAATCCCAGAGGGAAACTGATTGCTGTAGTAGCTCAGAATAATAATAATAATCAAGTCATCAAAGAGTTGTTGTATATTACAATGGCTGTTGGCAGGAAGGATCTCCAGTAGCGGTCAGTGTTGCAGCCAAACTGAAGAAGCCTCTGACTGAAGACACTCTTCCGTTGTCGGACAGTCTTGTGAAGAGAATGCTCAGGGTTGTCCATCATGTTCTTGATTCTCTGGAGAATCCTTCTTTGCATTATCTCCTCCAGCGGTTCTGAAACTGCCGAAACTCTGGCTGAGTCCTTGAAAGGGCTTGGAGTTCCTCCATCTTGTTGGCCAGTGATCTCACATTGGCCATTATGATCGATGGAAGAGATGGTTTGAGTTTCCTCTTTCTCTGTCTCCGTTTTGCTCCCGCTCTGCACCCTCGCTTCTTGCGTTTTAGCTCATTTGACAAAAGACAATGGACCGACAAACACTGAGGGACAAGACAGGGTTTGTAAACACAGAGGGAGGTGATCAGGGGAACAGGTGACAGGTGTGAGGGGTGAGATCTGGAGGGAAGACAGGTGCCATCAATAACCTAAATGGGGAAAAGAACTAAGCCGGAGGGCTAAACATTAACCTGTAAAACACCGAATAACTAAATGTAAAGACTGAGGGCAAATATAAATAACTAATAACTAGAGGAGGACTAAAGCCGGGCGTGCACTGTGCGACTTTTTCACTTTTTTGAGCCGATTTTCCACTCGTGCGAGAATCCACGAGATCGGGGCGAGTGTTGAGCCGAGCGTCGTGTAGTGTACAGGGGGTTACGAGCGGCGATTAACACCACGTGACCAGCTGCCGATCAGCAGTCGTGAGGTCGCACGGACTTCTGGCGTGTTTGATATTTTGCTCGTCCCTCGTGAGGGTATCGCACTGTTGAAGCGGCGCTGCGACCCAAAAAGTACCAGAACCGCTCACGGCGCATGCGCAATCCTGTATCAACACCGCTCGCTATTTCCCTAATAACACACGTTGTTCGTTTTTGTTTCTACACGTTTTTCTTTTTACTCACAAAGATTGTCAAGAAAGCGTGTTTGTCGTGTTCATGTCAAATTAAACTGATCACAAAACACAGATTTACTTTCTTTATTTCGTTTTCCTCATCCAACCCCCATAAATCCCTGTGTGTCCTCCTGCAGCACTCCCGAAGGACAACAGGCAAAACAAGACAAAAAAGTCTGACGTGTTGAGTAAAAACTGCTATTTTTAGCATAATTTTAGGGCCGACGTGTTGCTACCAGACGTACAGTGTGAGCAGTCAGGTCGCATGCGAGAACTGGGTCGTGCAGTGTGAGCGCGTGACTCGTGAGATCTGCCCTGCGAGGAAGTCGTACAGTTTGAGCTGAAGCTGAACGCTGCGAGTGAAAAAGTCGCACAGTGTCCGCCCGGCTTTATACAAAACCATGTAGGAACTACCAGGGACTGACTAGGGGGAAACAAGAGGGAAGCCTGGAGAGAGTTGGGGATCATAATGAGACACAAGGGGAGAACCTGGAGTGGGAACAGGAGGGGCTGGGGACCAGAGGGACACAAAACACGACATAGAATAAACAATAAAAATACAGTAGAATCATAGTTTATTTGTTAACATGGGCATTTTATTTTTTTATACCTCAGCTGTTTTTTATTTATTTTTGTGCTTTACGCACACACACACACACACACACACACACACACACACACACACACACACACACACACACACACACACACACACACACACACACACACACACACCATTGTGTAAACACTGTCTAATTAACATCTGACTGCAGTTATGAAGGCAGCATGAGCATGTAGCTGTTCATTGATAAAACATGCTACCTATTGTCCCACGCTGATTTTCAGTCCAGCCCAAACAAAAAAATACAACTGCTGAAGAGCATTTTGGCAAAAACCCGGACAATAGACCACAAGAGGAAGAGCGAGGGCTCCTTAATGGAGGACAACTATTCAGAGCAGCAGCAGAATCACAAGGGTTTTGTTTTAGCCAATGAGCTGCGGGGCTGCACTACTCAAACCAAACCATCTGTCACAACACAACCTCAGCAGCTAACTAGCTAGCTGGCTACTGGAGACCATATGCCACATTGGCTCTCTCCTGTAAGACTTGTATTTAATAACCATATGGGCGATAAATGGCTCCATTAACTCGGAACACTCTGTATTTTTCTTTGTTGATGATCTCTGACTGCGCACGCATTATCTTACCTCTGATTAGCTTTTCATTTGCTGTCGCCGTCTCACCTGTGCTTCATGAAGCAGACGCATTCAGTCATTACGTT
Organism: Nothobranchius furzeri; assembly: GCF_043380555.1. Taxonomy (NCBI): domain Eukaryota; kingdom Metazoa; phylum Chordata; class Actinopteri; order Cyprinodontiformes; family Nothobranchiidae; genus Nothobranchius; species Nothobranchius furzeri. Next base: position 57,503,814 of record NC_091753.1, on the reverse strand, counting down.
TCCTCTGTTCCGGTTAAAAGTGTGTTCTGGGCTTTTGAAGCCGGCATCAGGAACAAAAACACATTCAGAAATGATAAGAAATAAATAACTCGTGTTATCTGTGACTTCCTCCATTTAAAAACCGTATGATCACGCCGCCCCAAACGCAACCCTCTGGCCTCGACTTAATAGAACTGAGAGCTGATGGAACCGGGAAGGTGTCGTGCTATTAAACCTCATAAAACGCATCAGATCAGTGGCGATAAACGCCGTTTACAAATACGTCCGTCTATGGGCTTGAATCAGAGCAGTTAAAGAGGTTGTAGCTCACTATACGTGTGTGAAATTCACTTCAGGTGCGATATCAAATAAAGTTCTGGATACCTGGTGTGACTTAAAAACAGCATCCGCTGGGCTCCGCCGCATCTCTCCATCTGTCAGTTTTATATGAATGCAGGAACCAATTCCTCCACACGACGTCTGGTTTTGCAGCTTGTATGAGATGTTGTGGGAATGAGAAAATAAGACTGTCAGGGAATCGTGCAGGAAAATGGGATCATATCAATGTCAAATGAATACTTTGTTGATTCTCTGAAGAATATTTTTCTGCCGTCGACCCAAATCTGAGAAGCCATTCAGGGTTCTGGAGCTGGGGATGGAAGCGCTCTCCTTCCCATCAGCAGACAACTGCTCTTCCATCTCGGTCTTCAGCTAAAATCAGGTGATTGGACCGTCTCCATCCATCCATCCACCCGTTTTCTTATCTGGGGTTGGGTCACGAGGGCAGCAGCCTCAGCAGGGAGGCCCAAACTTCCCTCTGAAGTTGCAAGTGTAGTGTTCTGGCCCCAGAGGGCGGTGGGGTCTGAGTGGCTTCATCACCCTGAAAAGAGTCATTTTAGCACAGACTGCCTCAAGAAAAGGATTTAAAACTATGAAAAACATCCTTAGTTTCCCTTTAACTTTTACAATCTGATGCGAGAGGTTTGATCCCACCCAGAAAGAAGCGTTTACGACAACTGGTTTCCAGGTGAGTTGCTGGTGAGCATTTAGGGACATGACTCCAGGAAGTTGATATGACGCGGATGAGAGTTTGGTTGATTCTCCCGCTGGGAAACGATCAGATGTTTCTGACGTTTTCAGCTGTAAAACTCTGCAGAAGTGCAGAGGAGCGGATGTATACAGTATAATGTATAATAGACCTGCTGCTAAACAGGTCATGAAAGCTCTCATCTCGTCTCGGCCGCCCTCTGGTGACGGGTCACCACCTGCCTGTTGCATAATGCATCCGGCTATCTCTCACGAGGATCGCTCCGTCTCCCCTCTGATGTCTCCAGTACCGATTTAGAGACACAAAGAGAACATGAAATTCATCTCCACCTTTCCACAATGATGATTTTTTTCAGGTGACCTTTTGACATCTGTGTGGTCTGATGAGCCAATCATGTGGAAGAAAAGCTCAGGACTCATGTGGAGTCTCTACATAGACGGGATTCCTGGGGTCTGCCTGCAGATCCAGGTCTTTCTGTTTCAGCCTTCATTCTGTTTTGAGATGCACTTTTATTTCCATTTTCCTGCCACCTGGTTGATCCCTCAGGGTGACACACGTGCAGAAATTCCCAAATGAGACGTCTGATTAATTCTAAACGCCCAAATCAACGTCAACGGCTTGGATTGAAGAAGAAGAAGAAGAAGATATAATTTCTATAGCGCCTCACAAGATAAAAATCACGAGGCGCTTCACAAAAACAAAAAATGTAAAAATATAAAAAAGCATTTAGAAAATGTTTAAAAATATATTTGAAATGAGCAAAAATAGGCAATTGTGATAAAAAATGTTAATAAAGAGAGAGAGTGAACAGGAAAGTGGGAAACCAGTGGATCCTGAGGAAGGTGGAATAGGTGGGGAGAGCAGAATAAAGAGAGAGAGGTGAAGAAGGTCATACAAAAGCCAGCTTGAACAAGTGAGTCTTCAGCTGCTTTTTAAAGGAGACCACTGAGTCCACTGGTCTCAGGCTCAGGGGGAGAGAGGTCCAGAGTCTGGGGGCCACAGCAGCAGATGATCTGTCACCTTTGACCTTTAGCCTGGTGCTGCACAACCAGTAGGCTTTGATCACTGGACCTCAGGGACCTGCTGGGGGTGTAGGGACTAAGAAGATCACCAATGTAAGATGGTGCTTGTCCATGTAAGGCCCTATAGACCAGAACCAGGATCTTGAAATGAACCCTGAAGGTGACTGGCAGCCAGTGAAGCTGGAGGAGAAGCGGGGTGATGTGGGTGTGTTTGGAGGACTTGGTCAGAAGCCGAGCACAGGCGTTCTGAACCACCTGTAGACGGTTCAGGGAGGTTCTGCTCAGACACGTGAAAAGAGAGTTACAGTAGTCTAAGCATGAGGAGATGAAGGTGTGGAGAACTGTCTCAAGTTCAGAGCGGGACAGAATGGGACTCAGCTTAGCAACGTTCCTGAGATGGAAGAAGGAAGAGCCAACAAGAGAACTGACATGAGAATCCAGGGTGAGAGCTGGGTCAAAGGTCACGCCAAGATTCCTGACAGAAGGTTTGGTGTGGGAAGCAAGCTGACCAAGAGAGTCTCTGACTTTGGGAACCAGCTTGTCTGGGACACAGATGAGGATCTCAGTCTTATCTTCATTCAGCTGAAGAAAGCTCCCACCATCCAGGTTTTGATAGAGTCTAAGCAGGTGTGTAACAGCTGCAGCTTAGACATCTCATGGGGCTTGAAGGCTTAAACAGCTGATTATGATGTCTACTTGAGGTTTTGTTGTTGTTGTTGTTGTTGGTTTCTTCTTCACAAGTTCATAGACTTCCCTTTTGTTTTGGATTTGTCTGCTTTTGGTTTCTTCATAATCTTTGCACTGGAAGCTGCTGATTTCTCAACGACGCAGAGATCCGCTCTCAGGATCTTATTCAGATTCACACAGAACTGAAAGTCCAAGTTGGTATTTTAGAAAAAATTGTGAGGTTGTTGTAGCGTGGGCACAACTACATACTAGGATTTAACAATGTTTGCTTCCGTTTGGTTAGATCCTGAGAAAAGGTCGGACATTAGCATATGAACTTATATTATGCACAAATATCTAGGATATCAATGCAGTCGATAGAAGTTCATACACTAACTGTCTTGGTCTATATTTTAATATAAAAATACTTTTTCTGGATTGTTTTCAGGACTTTGAGTCTTACCCCCACTTCACACTGGAAGCATCAGCAGCACAGAACGCAATAGTTTACTCGCGAGCTTCGCTTTACTGCGAGTCGGGCTTCTCGCTTGACTCGCGAGATCACAAAATCCCTCCAGATGTCAAAGTTCATGGTTTGTTTAAGCCATCTGCCATTAAATCAAAAATAAGGAAATCACGTTTGACATTTGATGTTGTTCCTCTCCACCGCCAGGATTTAAGCCATGAAAACACACTGCTGCACTTCTGGAGCGATGCTGGGAGCAAATAAGCCAGTAGGTCTCATTTATTGACATAATCTACACAGATATGAAAGTGCATCGCTACAATAGTCTTTTATTTTGAAAAATTACAGAAGGTTTTTCACTGAAACAGTGTGTGAGTTCCTGTCTAACCCCATGTCTTCTTCCGGCTCTTGGAGAGTTCAGACGCTTTTCTCCTCCTCTCCTCCCTGTCTTATCCCAAGGCTCTTTGTCTGTCTTTGGGTGGACGGCGCTTCTGCATTTTTTCTGGAAACTGAAAATGAATAAAAATGGACCTGATCAGTTGGTCTCTCAACGTGATTGACAAAATTTTTCAACGATGAGGACGGGAGAAGGGGCTCCCGGGTGCCCCTCTGGGACAGAGCCAGTTGGGCACATCATGGACTCCTGGAAACAGCGGAACCTGATCTGCTTATCTCAACTGTCTGTAGAGGATTCTGAAGATGTCTGGATATTCCTGGTGTTGGTGTCAGGGTTCCTGCTTTTCGACCTGGGTGGTTACCTAGCTTACCGGAAAATTAATGAGCTGTCGAGGAATACTGGCTCAATCCCGGAGCTCAGGGATGGATTACGCCGCGCTGTGAACGCACAAGCTCATATAATTGTCGAGATGAGTCGTAAGCTTGGAACTTTGGCTGAGATTCAGACTCAGAAGGCACACAGAAGGTGAATTCAATCCAGGAACGAGTTGACGGGTCAGCACGGATTGGGATTGATTAACTACGCCATTATTGGATTTAGAGGGGTTGAGGACCAACAGAACTTTAAGACAGAGAGGAAATGATCTCTGTCTGGCCCCAAAACAAGTTCTTATCCGAATCTGGTGCCCTTGGGCCTGTGAGGCTGAAGTGATAACTCCCCCTCAGAAGAAATGTGGAATGCTGCCATTGCAACTCTGTCTCCCTATCCCAGCCTGGGCGGGACTGCGAGCGTTGAAGGCCGTTGAATAGTTCCAGAAGTCACTGTGCTCCCTAAAACCAATGACCCCCCTTCAGATGGAGGTGACGAGCGCTGCTTATCGAGGCTGCATGCACAGATGTTTGGAGAGTCCTCTACCCTACCGCCCCACCTAGTGGACACTTATGTTGTGTGTTGTCTGAAGTCTGTTGCATCTCTATCTGAGGTGTTTTTTGCAGAGCAAAGCTGCCCTCCCTGTGGAGGGTAACTCTGAAGTGCCTTTTTTTCCTCCACCTGACCCAATCCTCATGTAACCCTGATAAAGGTAGCACGACTCAGGGTTACGAATGACCACGGTCACCAATTCTTGTCTATGTCTATGCATGTATGTCTGATCTCAGAATTGTGTGTACTGAAACTCTAATTTCCCTCTGGGATTAATAAAGTATCTTTGAATGTTAATAGCAGATACTGGCGTGTCCAAGAAGGGACTCGCGGCAAAACTAGAACCCGATCAGACCTTTAGCGGCGCGGCGTGCCGCTTCTGGGACGTGTCTGAAAGTGTCTCCAATAGCAACCGATGGAATCAGCCCCACAGACTAATGGATTCCATTTGAAGCAGCAACGTTCTGTTGATGTTCCAGTGTGAGGTAGAATTTAGAAATTAACATTCAAGATATGTAATAATCTTGCTTCTGATTGGATAACAGTAATGTGCACAGATGGGGGTTAAAGAGAATGCAGCATGTGTACGCAACTCAGCCTCGACTGCATTTAAAACAGAACAAATAATAGTGAATAGCTGCTTTAACAAAACTATGCTGTCATGCCATGGCAGCATCAGGGCGCCAGGTCTTTTATACTAAAGGTTACACAATGGTGGTGTGAAAGGTGTATGGGGGTGGTCTCAGCGTGGCTGCGGACTTCGCAAAATTTGGTCATCGCCATGCCAGCAATATGGAAAATGTGATAATATTACGCCAATGTGTGTGTAATGTAAACAGGGTTATTGAGACCTTTAAGCATTAATGATTAGCTCCATGTGTGGCAAGGTGGAGAAACGATGGTCCGGGTGGGATTCGATCCAAAGACTCCCAGATGAGAGTCTCGCGCGCCAACCAGTCAGCCAAAGGGACATCCCCTTGGCCAAGTAGCCAGGGCGCATGATCAATCGAAAGACAGTGACAGGACACTCGTACTGTCACATCTGCATGCAAGCTTATTTGTAGATCCAACTTTAATGACAATCTGACATTAAACTCGTGTTACTTCAGGTTTTTCTGCTCCTTGAATGTGAAGTAAAACACTCTTGTCTGCTTTCTGAGCCCACCTGGAGCTGGATGATGTGGAACCTTCACCGCAAACCTGACGTTGGTCTGAAACACTCATAAACCTGAGCTTCTGACAAACTTCCAGTTTTCCAAGGTTTTCTGGAAGACGAGACTGTGTATTTTCTTGCTGTTTGCATTCAGAGGATTAAGCAGGATTGTGCCCCTGGTAGGGTCTCCCATGACAAATTGGTCTTAGGTGAAGAGTGAGACAAAGAATGGTTCACATGATCTTTCATGGAGGTAAAGTCAAAGAGTCGTAGTACCTGGCCCGGAGGGTTACCGGGGTCCCACCCTGGAGCCAGGCCTGGGGTTGGGGCCCGTGAGCGAGCACCTGGTGGCCGGGCTTTCGCCCATGGGGCCCGGCCGGGCCCAGCCCGAACCGGATACATGGGCTCATCCAACTGTGGACCCACCACCCACAGGAGGAACATGAAGGGTCCGGTGCAATGTGGATCGGGTGGCAGACCATGCCTTGGCGGTCCGATCCCCGGACAAGAAAACTGTAATTAAATACATTTATAATGAACCATGATGATGATTTATGATGATTATTTATGGTGATTGTAATAAACAGTGAAAAGAGTTTATTAAAATTATTATTTAAAAATCTTGAAGTGTCCTTCATCTTGGGACGGATCAGCAGACAGATAAAAGAAGGCTTTAGCAGACTACGGCTGCTGTGATGGATGAGCCGTGGAACAGAAGTTCAGCTTGACCCAGCCCGACCTAGCTGGGGAAGTGTGACCTTTGGGACACAAAATGAGGCCATTCATATTGCTACACTTGAGCCACAGCAGATGCATCAGCTGAACTTCACAGAAAATGTGTCCTTCTGTTTGTATGAAAACAGTTTTGTTTGTCTGTTTGTTTTCTTTCCTGATTTTTTAAATCAAAACTCTTATGATTAAATGTAATGTTTAATTTTACAGCAGGGTTTCTCAACCTTTTTCAGCTAAGCGCCCCCCTGTCATACTGAGATCCCTTACTCCCCAGCAATGAAAGAGAAACGGAAAGCTTTTTGATCCAAAAATCATAATAAAAAATGTATAAATAAATTCAGCCTTGAGTTTGAAACTGTTTAATACAAATATGTCATAAAAAGTATCATAAAAAATGTTTTTAGCTATTAGCAATGAGATACTGTAGGAAGCTAATAATCCTCGGTCCAGTAAATTCGAGCTTCGAGCAAACATACTGCTAATGCTACCTCTTTTAGAGTGTCTCTCTGTAATTGCCTGAAAATAGTTCAGTTCCTTTGAAGCTTTGTCTGGATGCATTTTGGACAAGTGCTCCTTAAGCCGGGAGGGTTTCATTGCTTCGTTTGAAAAAACTTGTTCGCAAAGCAGGCACATGGGGAGTTGTGGATTCGTGGGTGAAGGAATACATCCATACCGAGTCCACATTGTACTGTCATCACTTCTTTTTATTCTGAGCCATTGTCTGTTATGAATGTCCTGTATCGCTAGCGCCCCTCATTAGCATCTCAGCGCCCCCTTCAGTGGCAAAAAACTTTCACCGCCCCCTTATATAGTCTGAACGCCCACTGGGGGGCGCTACAGCCCCCATTGAGAAACCCTGTTTTACAGCTTTAATTCATTCAAATTTTAATTCCTCTTGCAAGATTTATTTATTTATTTATTTATTTTTTATTTAAGCACTTTTGAGTTAAGATACTAAATCACACCTGGTTTTATATTTCTAGCTTGTTCTAACTGGTTGATCTGTAAGAGTGAGGAAGACAATACGGCTCTGATGAAGAAGCAGACTCGCTGATTAAAATCTCTGATGAGAGAGATTCGGGTCCACAGGTGGATAAAATTCTAACCTAAGAAAAGACTAAGAGACTGTTTAGTATCAGAGGTTTAGAAAAGGCTGTGAGGGTGATTGTTATCATTTTGAAGCGTTCCCATGCAGGGTTGAATAAAAGCATTTCCTCTGAAAGAGAAAGATTTGTCACTGGTTCAGATCAAGTGGGTTCATCAGAGGCGTTTAAGGTGTGAAAACGGTTTAAACCACGATGGTGTAACTGCAGTGCGTGTAGTGTGAGAGGCAGGAGTTGATGGCGGGATGTGAGATGTGTGGAAGAAGGAGTTTACGAATGCTCAGTTAAAACAGAAGCACTGCTGTGTAATATAGACATAGAAAGTGGTGCATCTGTCTCAGGAATGCAGGTTTTCTGACTGATGTGTGCGTTAACGTTCTCCTCAGAGATGCTGAGACTCTTTCTAGTCGGTCATCAGTGACCCATTAAAAAAGCGGAGCTCCGTTTTCCTTAATTTCCAACATTAATCTGCTTTTTATTGTAGATCTGTGCAGGTTTAAACCTTTTCATCAGTTTTCTACACAACCCTGAATGTTTCCTTGGTGAATTAAAGTTATGATCCATTTTCTCCTGTTTATGTGCAAATTATGGAGATTAGCTTCAGGTGTGTGAGCTTTGAAGAACCCTTTTTGTCCTCATTTCTTGCATCTTTGACAAAGATATGTTGATTTAAAATTAAGAAGCGGAGCTTAAGCAGGTGGAGGGTGCTGCAACCTTTGGTAGCGCAACTGAGACAAAATTCACAAAAACCGCAACAAATTATGTTGTAGACTGAAATATGTGAGAAAGCCCCGCCCCCTTGCAGCATCACAGAGTTCCAGGAAGTTGATTTCAAATTCAATTCAATTCAAAATTACTTTATTAATCCCAGAGGGAAACTGATTGCTGTAGTAGCTCAATAATAATAATAATCAAGTTGTCAAAGAGGTGTTGTATATTACAATGGCTGTTGGCAGGAAGGATCTCCAGTAGCGGTCAGTGTTGCAGCCAAACTGAAGAAGCTTCTGACTGAAGACACTCTTCTGTTGTCGGACAGTCTTGTGGAGAGAATGCTCAGGGTTGTCCATCATTTTCTTGATTCTCTGGAGAATCCTTCTTTGCATTATCTTCTCCAGCGGTTCCCAAACTGTCGAAACTCTGGCTGAGTCCTTGAAAGGGCTTGGAGTTCCTCCATCTTGTTGGCCAGTGATGTCACATCGCCCATTATGATCGATGGAAGAGATGGTTTGAATTTCCTCTTTCTCTGTCTCCGTTTTGCTCCCGCTCTGCACCCACGCTTCTTGCGTTTTAGCTCATTTGGGATTTGTGGCTTCAGTTGAGGTATTATTTCAGCCTTTCCAATGTTAATCAGCTGCTCCCGATTGTAAACCAGCTTGTTGCCATGGTTACGCATCATAACAAATGCTCAAAAAGCCAAAAAAGCTATAAAATAGCAGTAAAAATCCTCCAAGCTTCACAGCACCAGAAACAAAAAAGTAAAGCGTCCAAAAAATGCAGTTTTTCTTGAGAAACTAGAAGAAAAATTGCTCAAGAAAAGGCAAAACTTACATATAGTCAACAGAGCTACTCCAACATGCAGCCACCCAGAGCAGCGCAGTTCCGGAAAAAAAAAAAATTTTGATTGAAGTCGGGGGGTTTTGGAGGTTTTCCCACATTTACACATTCTGTAAATCCTCTAATATTGGTCTGTTTTCCATTACCGGCCTACATTAGCTGGTCTCGCTGTCAGAGGGCGTAAATAAAGGTGGGTATCCGATAGTGGCCGATTTTACGGCACAAACCTAATCGCCAGCACATACCCAGCCGAAGTTTTGATAACTTTAAGGTACTATTGATCTTAAAACGTTTTAATAAACAGCATACTTACCCATTTTTAATAAATTAGAGTCTCACAAAACACGACGGCAAGTCTGATCACGTATAAACGTACGTGGGCGACAGTGGCACAGGAGTTAAGTGCTCGCCCCGTAATCGGAAGGTTGCAGGTTCGAGCCCCGCTCAGTCTGTCACTGTTGTTGTGTCCTTGGGCACGACGGAGGGACCGGTGGCCCCTGTGTTTGGCAGCCTCGCCTCTGTCAGTGTGCCCCAGGGCAGCTGTGGCTACATTGTAGCTCATCCCCACCAGTGTGTGAATGGGTGAATGACTGATTGTGTTGTAAAGTGCCTTGGGGGGTTCCAGGACTCTAGAAGGTGCTATATCAAATACAGGCCATTTACCATTTACCATAAACAATAGAGTCACTTCTCGCTTTCTGTTCTCAAGTGATGATGTGACTATCACGCGACTTTCCAAGGAGCATTCAGCGACGCGACAAATCACGTCCTGTGTGACTTCTGTTGACCTCTCAAAATGACGGGCACAATGAGGCGCGCCCGCCTCCGGCATGCCCCAGGCTTTATTTACGTTGTTGACTGGGTGTAAAAATGCCCAAATTCCATGCGATCGGGACAAAAACAAACTTTTTTTGTGTGTCCCAAAATCAGTGCGCCACAAAGGACTTACTGAAACTTACTGAACAAAGATGGAATAGATGATGATAATCTCCGGCTGCAAAATGAGCAGAAACGGAAAACGCTATAATTAGCAGCGATCACTTCATCACAGGTAAGGGTACACGAAAGGTTTTTATGGTGTTTTACTGAACAGCGTAGAAACCCAGCTACAAAAACAGCAGGAAAGCCGTTTGATACTGTTTTCACGTGTCCTCAGCGCAACTAGCTTGTAGAGCACTAATGTTTTTAGCAGTTAGCTCAGTGTTGTGAAGCTTGGTTTATGCTTGACGCATTTACTTTCCGCTTGGTGATGCAACTCGCGGATGGAACACGCTTCACAACTCGCAGAGTTTATGGTTCATGCGGCTTGTCTCTGCGGTGAGCCAATATTCTCCCAAATGTAGGGGGCAGCATGGAGCTCTACGGCATCCATCCAACACTACACCATAGTAGAAGTAGAAATTACTGTTTACAACATGGCATTCCAGCATTTTTAACAGCGTCCTCGTCTTTTCCGACAGTGCGAGCTATTTCTCTCCAAGAATTATTAACAACATGTTGATCACGGTGATCTTTGAGAGCTGAATCATACACGTCTGTATTTACCAACCTCTGCCATACTAGTTCTTACCAGTCCGCCATGTTTTTCCACGTCCGACCGTCCGCGTGGTTAGAACATTTCTGAGGTGCGCGGTGCGGAAATTTTGGGCCATGCGGAGGCGCCGTGGAGGGGCGTGGTTGTTAAAATGACACAATTTTGCGGCGCGGACCTCGCGGACGCGTCAAGCATAAACCAAGCTTTACATGGAACTGTGGAGGATGAGGACTAAACAATTGGAGGACTTTGGTTTTTTTTTTTTTACTTCAAACCAAACAAGCTATGAACGGTTAAACTTTGGAGCGGTAAGGTGTCTGCTGCCTTTTGTTGTGCATCAATAACCAAATAATCACCAAGTGTTTACAATGCATTACTGGCATGTTTGCTACGTTTGTTACCATCCTGGGATTTAGCCTGAAACAACGGTGTTTGTTGTAAATGTTCGTACAATGTTACGTGTACATTTTCAATAAATGAACCTATAGTGTTTTATAGGTCCAAATAGACACAAACTCTTGGTTTTATTCATTCTACTGGTAGTTTATTTAGCTCACACTGAAATTGAGGCATGCCTCGACCTCCTTCCAATAAAGGCCTCAACCAGGATGCGCTTGAGTAAAGAAAGGCCCAGGCCTGTATTTGAGGATTTACGGTATATGTGTGTGTGTATATATATATATATATATGTGTGTGTGTGTGTGTGTGTGTGTGTAATCTAAAAGGCCAGTTTTAGTTTTAGTTTCTTTTTTCCACGTTTTTTTAGAAAATCATCATCTGAGTGAAATCGAAGCAATCCTGCTCCTCAACAGGATAATCCCAACTGTCCCTTTCAGGATTTAGTTTTAGGAAATCCTCCACATAGCCTTTGTTGACCTCATGTTCATTCATTATCATCATTTTATGAATTTTCATGACCATCAGCTGCTATTAAACTCGTGTAATAAGCTGGGAAGTGGAGCTGCAGCTTAGTGAGTCCAAACACTGAGAGATTAATGACAAAGTGTTTAATTGGGGGCTTTATACCTCACAGCCGGTGGCAGGCTGCTGTTAACCAGCTGGTCACATGAGTTCCCAGTTCTGTTTACAAAGCTGTTCAAGTCTCTTTCTTACCTGAGCACAGAACCTCATTGTGCCAAATAAAGTCCTGCGTGGCTGTAGCTTTAATCGGTCCAGCTGTGATGGCTGGGTTCCACACCTCAGCGGGTGGAAAAGTCTAGCACATGAGCCCCGATCCAACTGGGTCAGAACCGGGATGACTCCATCTGCTGCCGCCAGAGCTCAGAGAGCAGGATGAGCTTGTGTCATGGTTGATTTATCGCTCTGATGCTAAGGCCACCTCTGTTCACAGATACTAATTTTAAAACGTCAAACATAAAAAATCAGGAACTTCAGGTTTTTTTTTACTAAAAATCCAACAAGAACTTCTCCAGATTCCAAATAAACTCCCATCAGTTCCATCTGAAGCTCCCACATGAGACTTGAACATTTAAATAATAAAACAATCTTCCCTCTCCTCAGCTGCAGCCCCGATCCCGGTGGTTTCATTTGGCTTCAAAATAAAACTCATGATCAAATTTGTGTCGACCCTTCAACTCAAGCATCACCCAGCTCAGCGCTGGTCAGAAAAAACACGGGAAGGTCCAGAAAATTCTGCTTCTAACACATTTTCTGTTCCTCCTGAATTCTTGAACAAAATATGTCGAAACTTTATGTTTATAAAATGCAATATGACATGCAAAAATACATAAAAGGATTCTGTCTGGATGTTAGGATGATTTGTTCCTAGAAAAAAATAAGTTACTCCAACTTTAGAAATATTGCTGGAACTGGTGGATCTTTGCTAACGCTCTCAAGAAAACTCAGATTGAAGCCACGAGTAAAGAGATTTTTAGAGACAAAGTTTACTAACGTTTTAAATTGATGCCTAATGAGATGATGTCTGTGTGGAAAAAAAGCTCTGGTGCACCAGTTTCAGGAGGTAGAAGTTAGCAGGAGCAGAGGGGAGTCTTAAGCTTGGTTTATGCTTGACGCGTCCACGAAGTTTGCACGGCAAAATTGCATCATTTTAACAACCACGCCCCTCCACCGCGCCTCCGTACGGCCCAAACATTCTGCACCGCTCACCTAGGAAATTTTCTAACCACGCAGATGGTCAGACATGGAAAAACATGGCAGACTGGTAAGAACTAGTATGGCAGAGGTTGGTAAATACAGACATTTGTATGATTCAGCTCTCAGAGGTCACCGTGATCAACATGTTGTTAATAATTCTTGGAGAGAAATAGCTCGCACTGCCGGAAAAGACGAGGACGCTGTTAAAAATGCTGGAATGCCATGTTGTAAACAGTAATTTCTACTTCTACTATGGTGTAGTGTTGGATGCATGCCGTAGAGCTCCATGCTGCCCCCTACAGTTTGGGAGAATATTGGCTCACCGCAGAGACAAGCCGCATGAACCATAAACGCTGCGAGTTGTGAAGCGCGTTCCATCCACGAGCCGCATCGCCAAGCGGAAAGTGAATGCGTCAAGCATAAACCAAGCTTAACTCATCATTTAGGGCAGCAGTAGCTCAAACAGGCTGAGCGGGTGGTCCAGTAATCGGAAGGTTGCAAGTTCGATCCCGGCCCCGGACAGAAAATTCTGCTGTTGTGTCCTTGGGCAAGGCACTTAACCCACCTTGCCTGCTGGTGGTGGTCGGGGGGACCGGTGGCGCCCGTGCTCGGCCACCAGCGTGTGAATGTGTGTGTGAATGGATGAATGATACACTGTAGTGTAAAGGGCTTTGGAGTCCTTACTCTGAGAGGCGCTATACAAGTGTGGGTCATTTATCATGCCTGATATTGGCCTTGGAGGTCAAACAGAGTTGTTACTGAATTCTCAAACATTCCCAACCAACCAATCAAGGCCTCAGCTATGAACTTGTATCTGATCAAAACGCATGCTCATTTCTGCAGCATGATGACCAGAAACCAGAAACCAAATGAGTCAGAAAAGTGAACGAGTGCACAGCGAGGTTGTGGTCGTTTTGAAGCAGACACTTTCAGCAGCAGGAGCTTTCATGCCTCCAGGCTCTGTTCAGAGTTAAAGTTAGCCCAGAGAGCACCTTCCTGCAGGTTCACCCTCCCTGCTCCGGTCCTCCTCCTTTCATCTCAGTCAGTAGGCTTTTCTTCAGAATCCCTGTAGATCATCTCACAGCCGCCACCTCCTCCGCTGACAGGAGGGGCTTGTTGTCAGGTCAGACACCCACCTGCAGGGAGCTGGTCTTGGATCTGCTGCAGGGTTCCTGGTGTGTGTGTGTGTGTGTGTGTGTGTGTGTGTGTGTGTGTGTGTGTGTGTGTGTGTGTGTGTGTGTGTGTGTGTGTGTGTGTGTGTGTGTGTGTGTGTGTGTGTGTGTGTGATCATCTGGTTAGGTGGTTGCTAATGTAAACACTTCAGTGAGATGAGTTTTAACACATATCTCTTTTTATCTAGCTGCATGGTGGCGCAGTGGTTAGCACTGTTGCCTCGCAGAACGAAGGTTGCAGGTTCGAAACTCGGCTGCGGCCTTTCTGCATCGAGTTGCGTGTTCTCGCCGTGCATGCGTGGGTTTCCTCCGGGTACTCCGGTTTCCCCCACACATCACAACATGCCCTATAGGTTATAAATTGTAAGTCGCTTTGGATAAAAGCGTCTGCTAAATAAATAAACATAAATAAACATAAACATTTATGTTTGCTTATTATTGATTAATTATTAAATTATTAATAATAAACTATAGTGTCTTAAAATATTTCGGTTTGTAAAACCAAAGCTGCTTCAGGTCTTCCCTCTGGTCTTACAGGTGTGCACCCACTCAGCCTCCACCTGTTGCACCTGTTGACCTCTCTGGGATGATGCAACCTTGCAGCAAGCAGATAAACCAGGTTATCACGCTCAGGTGGAAAAATCACACAGGATGAGCAGATGAGGGGCAGAAGATAAAGCTGGGATTTAGGAGGAATATCGGGCAAAGGATGAAATATGGGCGTGTTTCAGCTGGACGGTAGAGGGTGAAGACCAGAGGAAGAGGATGGAGAAGAAACAACACAGGAATGGCAGAGGAGCAGAATAAAGTCAAAACATGTGACCGATGTCAGCTGACCTGAGTTTGATCAGGGTGAGAAAACTAAAGAGCAGATCAGTACTGGCACCTAGTGGAGGGAAAGCTAACAGCAGTCCTTCGCAGGAGCTGTGACGACCACCATTCCTCAGCCGGAAGTGAAAAAAAGTTGCTGCGTTCCACTTCTGCAGCGGCTCGTGCTCTAAATGGAATGCAGCTCTCGTTAAAACACCTCCATGTCAGCCAAAGTGTGAGTGGCAAAGATCCAGCCTGCTTAAAGTTTCTTATTCTTTGGTCTTTCACAACTCAGGCCAAGAACCCCGGGAGACAAAACGATGGAGCGCCCTCATTTCTGCAGCTGGAAGGGAAGGAGGGTTTTCTTCAACGACGGAATGGATTTGTGTCAATAAAGTAAATAAAAAAACGTCCTTTATTTTTTAAGTAGGTCATTCAGATTTACTCAGCGCAAATAACCCCCACATGCTTTCAGAAAACATGCTAATATGAGAAATATCCTGTCCTCTCTGTGCTTTTTGCATCCCACTCATTTAAAACAGTTATTCAACGGATGTTTTTTAAGCTCACATTGAAATGATCCAGCTAAATAAGTGTCAATTATAGTTTGTGAATAAATTCATGTTTTAACCAAAACACATGAAAGGCAATCATTTTAAAAAAGTGAGATTTTTCTCCAGTTAAGCACATAAAAGTATTACAGAGGACATGTTGTGGTAAAACAGCTCAAAATGATGTTGCAGCGTGTGTGTGTGTGTGTGCGTGTGTGCGTGCATTCGCGCGTGTGTGTGTGTGTGTGAATCGTTGCTGAAGCAGATCCATGCTCAGACACATCCTAACACACGTGGTCTCCAGACAAGAGCCCGATCTCCCTCAGCGCCTTGTTCACCGCCGTCAGGAGCCGTTTGCTGTAGTCCAGCAGCCGGCCGTCGTAGATCAGATCTCCTGGTTTCAGAAGGGTTTGCTGCTGAGATCTGCACACAGAACCAGATTCATTTAGTCTGAATCATTTTCACTGATTCACCTGAAAGGATTCTTTAATTTTATACAAACGCATTAAAGTTGTAAAGTGCAGCTGTTCAGAAAAGGAATTTTAGCTATTTTCATGAACCGGTTGTTGAAAACATGATAAACTCCACTTGATCGTTATTGGAAGAAAATAATTAATAGAAACAACACAGAAGACTCAGCCAGATGCTTTAAACACTGAATAGGAGCTTCTTAGGTGTGTTCTTGCTGTGTCTTTGTAAATCCATGCTTTCGTTCTTTTTTAAACACAGAAACAGTTTTGTTTACCTGTTTGTAGCTACGGTTTCGCCGACGGCTGCCGGCTTCTTCAGGCTGACGCTGATGGTGGCGCGTCACTTCCTTCTCCGTTTATCTGCGGGCAGCAGAGGACGTTGTCGCCCTCTACTGCCCGCTCTCCCCTCTCCGACGATGCAGTCCCATGCGTGGTCCAGCGTGTAAACTCCGTCGTCCCTGTTCATGGTCCCACATCCACGTCTCCTTATCTCGATTGCTTCCTTGATCCATCTTTTGTATTTTTGTTGTTCGGTGGTTATGATCCGTGTGCTGTCCCAGTCCATTATATGGTTTTCTCTTAAGCAATGATCTGTTACGGCTGACTTTTTTATTGTACTTTCTGCTTCTTCTTTTGCTGCTCTTGTGTGTTTACGATTTGCCTCTTTCTCGCACTCCTTTCTGTGTTCTATTGTCCGTGTGTTGAGTTGGCGTCCGGTTTCTCCTATGTATGTTTTATTGCATATTTTGCATGGGATTTCGTAGATGACTCCACATTTTTGTCCAGCTGATATTTTGTCTTTTGGGTGTACTAATCTGTTTCTAACTGTTGTGTATGGTTTTGTTGGTGTGTTTATGTTGTGTGTCGTAAACACACAAGAGCAGCAAAAGAAGAAGCAGACAGTACAATAAAAAAGTCAGCCGTAACAGATCATTGCTTAAGAGAAAACCATATAATGGACTGGGACAGCACACGGATCATAACCACCGAACAACAGAAATACAAAAGATGGATCAAGGAAGCAATCGAGATAAGGAGACGTGGATGTGGGACCATGAACAGGGACGACGGAGTTTACACGCTGGACCACGCATGGGACTGCATCGTCGGAGAGGGGAGAGCGGGCAGTAGAGGGCGACAACGTCCTCTGCTGCCCGCAGATAAACGGAGAAGGAAGTGACGCGCCACCATCAGCGTCAGCCTGAAGAAGCCGGCAGCTGTCGGCGAAACCGTAGCTACAAACAGGTAAACAAAACTGTTTCTGTGTTTAAAAAAGAACGAAAGCCTGAATAGGAGCTGTTCTGGTTTTGTAAATACAGAAATAACTTAAATAAGCGCTGTAAAGGCAACTATTTCATTCTTCCCCTCTAACTTGGACTTTCATATTTTACAACCGATATATTTCAGATCCGGCTGCGCAGTGGTGCAGTGGTTAGAGCTGTTGCCTTGCAGCAGGAAGGTCCTGGGTTCGTTTCCCAGCCTGGGATCTTTCTGCATGGAGTTAGCATGTTCTCCCTGTGCATGCGTGGGTTCTCTCCGGGTTCTCCGGCTTCCTCCCACAGTCCAAAAACATGACTGTTAGGTTAATTGGTCCGTCTAAATTGTCCTTAGGTGTGTGTGTGTGTGTGTGTGTGTGTGTGTGTGTGTGTGTGTGTGTGTGTGTGTATGTTGCCCTGTGATGGACTGGCTCTCTGTCCAGGGTGTACCCCGCCTGATTGCCCGTTGACCACTGGAGATAGGCACTGGCCCCCCCGCGACCCTACACGGACAAGCGGGTTCAGACAATGGACGGATGTTTCAGATCCTTATTTATGGTCGTCTTCTACATTATTTTCCTTAATTAGTCTCCATCTCACTTTTCCAGATATTTTCTAAAAATAACTATTTTGTTCCCTGCTTTTGTACCTCCCAACGTTGTTGGACTCAAATGCAGGGGACGCCTCAGGCGGCATGAACCCAAAAAGTTAACTTTAATAAAGAATCTGAAGGAAAACATAACTCTTATTGTGAAGGACAGTTATTATCATGGAGGAACAGGAGAATCCTTTCCAGGAGACTGGATTACTGTAATTCATTACTCTCAGGACATCCACATGGTCACTACAGTGGACAGGTACTCAAAATTGTTTGTTTTTAGTTTATTTATTTATTTATTTATTTATTTATTACTGTTAAGCACAGCTGTTGAAGACTTTGTTGCATGTGAGCCCCTCCATTTGGACTTCAGGAAGTCAAGCCAACATATTTCATGTTCAGAACGCGCGCTGCCCACTCAGGTAGACATGTAATAAATTATTTGTAAATTAAATGTTACAAAAATATGTAAATATGACATTTTTTCATTCACACCTAAAGATGAATGAAAAAAATTGTTAAGAAAAATCATGGTTGAAGATTTCCTAATTCATGCATCAAAGGGTTAAAAGTCTTCAGAAAGGTCCAAGCGGGACCTCTACACCTCCTGATCTAACGGGGACTTCCGCCGAGGGTACGTAGACCGACCGATGGCGTCTCAGTGTGTGTTATAAACCTCCAAACCAAAGCTTAGCACCAAACATCATCTTCACTCCCATCAGAACTAATCGTTTCTCCGGATCTGCTGGTTCTGAACATTTCACACATACACCATCTTCAGTCCTACTTCACCTAAGTTACACCATACGTTCAGTGTTTAAAGTTAGCCTAGTTTTATGTTTATTTATTTAGCAGACGCTTTTATCCAAAGCGACGTACAGTTTATAACCTATAGGACGTGTTGTGGTGTGTGGAGGAAACCGGAGTACCCGGAGGAAACCCACGCATGCATGGAGAGAACGCGTAACTCCACGCAGAAAGGCCGCAGCCGAGTTTCGAACCTGCAACCTAGTTTATCCATTTAATTATAGATCCACTAGGATAAATTCAATAAAGTTTATCTCTCACCGAATAGAATATTTATTAAGACATCACAATATAACTATAGACACATTACTAGTCTTTGTGTGTGTGTGTGTGTGTGTGTGTGTGTGTGTGTGTGTGTGTGTGTGTGTGTGTGTGTGTGTGTGTGTGTGTGTGTGTGTGTGTGTGTGTGTGTGTGTGTGTGTGTGTGTGTGTGTGTGTGTGTGCGTCTGCTCTGTCTTCTCCATCCCCAGTGAGTCGTGGTGGATGGCTGCTTATACTGAGCCAGGATTCTCTGGAGGTTTCTTCCTGTTAAAAGGGAGTTTTCCTCTCCACTGTCGCTGCATGCTTGCTTAGTATGAGGACTGCTGTATAGTCACTGACACTAGTCAGTGACTTGATGCAATTTGCTGGGTTCCTTATATAGGAAACATTATTTCTGATTGGCTTAATGAACTGACCTGAATTGGAATGTTTATTATGTGAAGTGCCTTGAGACGACTCTTGTCGTGATTTGGCGCTTTATAAATAAACTTGAATTGAACTGAATTGAACCTCCGTGCTGCGAGGCAACGGTGCTAACCACTGCACCACCATGCAGCCCAAAAGCTTAGTTTTAATTTGTTTAGTAATAAATCTTTACACTTTTTAAACTTGACTCTCTCTTCCTTTTGTCTCTGAGTGAATTCAAAGTGGTTAGATAATCCCATTCATAACATAATTCCCAGAAATAGATTTCATATTTCCTATGGAATCTCACATTTTATGGTTCATTAAATAATATGTACATTTAATCGTTACAGTGTTTACCTTATTTGCTATTGCAGCTTTAAGGCTTTTGGTTCCTGTGAGTTATTAGTCTTGAAGTCCCACATTCATCATCACACACACACACCGGTGAAATTCCTCTCTGCTGTGGCGGTGCTCAGTAACTATTTAGTGGTTTAACCCCCCAACCCAACCCCTAAAGCTGAGTGACAAGCAGGGAGGTGTCGGGCCTCATTTTTAAGGTTTTTGGTATGACCCGACGGGGATTTGAACCCCGATCTCCGAGTCCCAGTGCGGACACTTCACCACTAGGCTCCCGCGAAGGTCTTATTCCAGATATTTAAAAAAATTCTGATTTAAGTAAACTTGTTGTTAGTTACCATCCCACTGACTTCTCATAACATATTTAGACCAAACCATGTAGCCTCGAACCTGGTGTGGTACATCCGTGCGATGGTCCTGTTCACCCAAACGCAGCCGTTGGTGGACTTCAGTACGCCGTGAACGCTCGTGGTAAACACGGCTTGTGGGTTAACGATGATCTTAAAGCTTTTCCCAACGTTCCTGAGATTAACAGGCTCCTGGTACAGGTGCTCCAGGATGTTGACCCCAGTTACACTCTTCCAGCAGCCTTGTGCGGGGGGCTTCGTTTCGGGCATCGAAGGAGGCAGCACGATGTTGTTGGGGAACACGTTGTTCTCAAACTGGTAACACTTGTCAACTCCGAAGTTCTTCTCCAGTAGAGGCAGCAGATCCACCCAGCTGGGGAGAGAGTTATTCAAAACATAAATTTTACACCAGGCACAAGACGTCTTTTTGTTTAAAACAGAATGTGCCACTACTAGTTCACCTGCTGAATCAATTATTCATCCACTCAAAGACAAGTTTATCTCTTACTCTGGAGGTTTCTTCCTGCTAAAAGGAAGTTTTCCTCTCCATCGTCGCTACATGCTCACACACACACTGACACAACAAGTCAGTGACTCGATGCACCCTGCTGGGCTCCTTATATGGGAATCTTTTTCCTGATTGGCTTAATGAACTGACCTGTATTGGAATGTGCCTTGAGGCGACTCTTGTCGTTATTTGGTGCTTTATAAATAAACTGAATTGAAATGAATATTAATTAACTGTTGAAGTTGTGTGTGCGTGCGTGCTCTGGTGACTTTCTGTAAAAACGTAAGAAGGTGGTACCTATCCACTGACTGGGGCAGTATGAGCTCATCGATGTCATGCATGGCCACATATTTGGCCTGGTACATGTGTCTGTAGAGGCAGTCGTTGAGAGCAGGAATCTGACCAAAGTAGTGGAGAACACCAGGGTTGTGTTCAGGTGACCAATAATCAGAAACACTCAGAAATTCAGACAGAGACCAAGGAACCTCCTCAACAAAGCCTGCAGAAACAAAAAGAGTTGTTTGGTCATCTGTTTTAACAAAGTCCTGGCTCCTGTAAGAAACATCTGGATCATCACCCCTGTTTAACAAGTCAACATAGGCAGTTCTAACAGACCAATAAACCCGAGACGTCTTGGGATTTGCTTCAGTCTGACATTTTGTGAAGTCGTGCCAAATGTTCCCCAAAGGTGTTAGTGTTAGTAGAAATGAAAATATAAGAACAAACAAACCCAACCTGTCTGTGCGTAGTAGTTAAGTGCACGCTGTGTCTCCATACTGCAGTTGGTTTTGTACACAACAACTCTGTTTACGCCCAGGATTTTGAACATTTCCAGACTCTGCACCAGCTGCAATAAAACACGAGGATTTAAACAAGATCGGGATCATCTGTAAACTCATTTCTGCCTTTTTTATCTCTACATTTTAAAACATATTTAGACCCAAAAAAAGTAAACTCATTAGGAACAGTTTTTAAAAATTATTATTATTGTTGTTGTTGTTGTTAGGGATGCGCCGATGGATCGGCATTCGATCCCAATCGACCGATAGCGCCCCTATCGGTTTTGATCGGAGTTTTTTTGATCGGAGCAGACCGATCAGGTAGGGTTGTCATGGTAACCGGTGTAGCGGTAAACCCCGGTAAAAAAAAAGTTGACAA
>NC_091753.1:57314921-57477421 GCF_043380555.1 Nothobranchius furzeri | reverse complement strand
TTGCTGTTGATTCTGGTTTAATCTCCATTCTCATTCTCCTCGATCTGAGTGCGGCCTTTGACACCATTTCTCATCCCATCCTCCTTAATAGACTCTCTTCCTTAGGCATCACTCACACCCCCCTCCGCTGGTTTCAATCTTACCTTACTGGCCACACTCAGTTCATCCAGTTAAAATCCTTTTCCTCAAAACCCTTCCCAGTCAAGTCAGTCGTACCCCAGGGCTCTGTCCTGGGGCCCCTCCTCTTTATAGTCTATCTCCTCCCTATCGGCAACATCTTCCGCAAATTCAATATCCAGCTCCACTGCTTCGTGGATGACACCCAGCTCTACATTTCCAGTAAACCCAACTCAACTCTCCCACCATCCTCCCTTACACTCTGCCTCTCTGAAATCAAATCATGGTTCACCTCTAATTTCCTCAAACTCAACGGCAATAAAACTGAACTTCTTCTTGTTGGTACCAAATCCACCATCTCCAAATCTGACAGCTTTTCCTTAACTATTGACAGCGCCACAGTCTCCCCCTCCCCTCAGGTCAAGAGTCTGGGTGTCATCCTCGACAGCTCACTTTCTTTTCAAGCTCACATTAATAACATAATTCGGTCAGCATTCTTCCATCTACGTTCCATAAACCGTCTCCGCCCCTCCCTTACCCCTCACACGGCCGCCATTCTGGTCCACAGCCTCGTCACCTCCTGTCTTGGTTATCACAATTCACTTCTTTATGGTCTCCCCAACAAACTCCATAAATTGCAACTGGTCCAGAATTCAGCAGCCCGTATTATCACCAGAACCCCTTCCTTTCACCACATCACCCCGGTTCTCCAGCAGCTTCACTGGCTCCCAGTTAAATTCAGGTCCATATTCAAGATTGTCCTCCATACCTTCAAAGCAATCCATAACCTCTCTCCTCCATATATCTCAGACCTTATAAGTACTATAACCCCCTCCCATTCTCTCAGATCTTCTTCTTCCATCCATCTTGCTGTTCCTTCTGCCCGTCTCGCTACCATGGGGAGCAGAGCTTTCAGCCACTCTGCTCCCCGTCTCTGGAACTCGCTCCCCCCAGACATCAGGAACATCGACAGTTTCACCCTTTTCAAAACCAGACTCAAAACACACATGTTTAAATCTGCCTACGACCTCTGATTGTATTGAACTGTTTCTCTCTCTGTTTTTTCTTCTTTGCGTTTTATTGTGGTTTTATTGCTGTTTTAATGTATTTTCTGAGCGTATTTTCTGTCAAGTGACCTTGGGTGTTCTGAAAGGTGCTTTTAAATAAAATGTATTATTATTATTATTATTATTATTATTATTATTATTATCTCTTCCCCCAGCATAGCTGCTACTTTTCACATGAGCAGATTTATTTTGGTTCAATGCTGCTTCTCTTACCCTGGAAGAAGGATGTGAACCTGGATGAACTCTAGGCCGTTTTTCTTCTTGTTTGGCTTGATGACGTCAGTTTGGTGAGACGAGACGTTGGAGTCCTTTCCGTGTTTTCAAACCAAAACCTAAAATAACTTTTGCCATCTGTTCAAAATAAGATGCTTTCTTGGCATCAAAATGTGTCGTTAAAATTCACGGCCATAATTTGATAAATCAATGGCACATATCGAACAGCGTCAGAAATGAACTTTTATCTGCGTAAAGACTCCCATTCACTGTTTTGACAGTAGGGGACCCATGGTCTGGAAGTAGATGGGCGTGACTCCCAAAAGCGGCTCGCCTACCCTTATTTCCTGGAATCTGATTGTGTGTCGCATGTTTTCTTCCTGAGGTTTGAGGTTTAGAAGTTACTCTGTTGGGTTGCTTCCAGGGAAGGTGGTTTCCGCCAGGCCTGCAGAACCACAACAAATCGTTAGGACACAATGCAGTTGGGTGAGCTCCTGAATGTGGTCTTCTAGTTCGCTCCCCAAAAAATCCAACGTAGAAAAGAAAATTCCCTTCATACTGGAACCATGTTTCTGTAATAAATGCATTTTAACCCTCCCACATTGTTATTGGGGTCAGATGGACCTCTGGTGTATATTTATAGTTTATTTTCTTTTTTTAAGGGGTGCATCACTTCACCCCTGCCAAGGCAAATGCTTCAAACCCTGCTTAACCACCCCCTGTCCTGGCGGGGTCACCTGATAGGAAAGTGGAAGGGTTAAAGGTGTGGAACACTGAAATTTGAACAGATTATTTCTGATTCTAACGGGTCATTCTGAGTGTTTCATGCAGGCTGAACATGAAAATAGTCTCCTACACCTATCCCCTGCATTAGCTTCTGATAGAAAACCGACGGTGAAACTCTAGGATTAGAAAATCCTGACAGATCTATGTCACCCTGTCACTAACGTTCATGGACTCACCCATCTGGACTCACGACGGGGAAGGCTGTTGTTGGTTTAGCGTCCAGGAAACAGCAGAGAACGTTTCTGCTTGTCGAAGCTAACATTAGCATTAGCAACTCCACCACACAGCAGAACTCCTCCAGGCTTGTGTTATTTGTGGAGATAAAACGTCAGCGTTGCAGAGAACACAAAGTCAACACATAGAGTTGTGTTGCTGTTAGCCAATCAGAGGAGAGATGTCCACATATCAGGAAGTTAGACCCCTGCTGTGTTAAGCTCTCCTCCGCTAGTTCCTGAAACAAGCACATCTGGGCATTTTTTTACCCAGAGCCACTTGAAAGGCATTCAGTACCACAAACCACTGCAAATGTATTGATTCAACGAGTGTCCCACACCTTTGAGATTTATTTTTAAAATCAGAAAAACAGGTAAACATTCATTATTTCTTTTATTTATAAGTGAATGTTTTCTTTAAAATAACTGTTCCTTTAGCGCTGCAGGCCCCGATCATGGCCGACTCTATGGTTACTTGTGTTGCAAACATCTGGAGGAAAACAAAGCATTTAAAAAAAATCTATCGAACATTTCAAACTCTACAACGAAGGACGCCAACGGAAACTTGTTCTCATGCAGCTCACGAGACCATCGGTGGTGAAGTATGACTGACCCACCTGCACAGCCAGATCACCAGCGTGAGGGAGAGGGCGGTGAGGAGAAGACAGACGTACATCATGTGTCTCAGCCTCCTGATGTCAGGTAGGTGCAGCTCTTTATTCTGAGTCATCACGAAGGTGTTGTGTTCCAGGTGTTGGTGAAGAAACCTAAACTAGCGGTGTCCTGCAGACCCTCTGCTGTGGATGGTGAGGATCTAAGGGATCCTTTGTGAAGCCTACAGAGATACATCCAGCTGATTATTACTGTTCATAATCAGATTTATTCACTGTCATGAACACAAACTTTTCATCTTTTCCTGGATCGGTTAAAGTCACGGTATCCGATCACCCCACCAAGCAAACGAGTCTCAGGTGAGTTTCAAACAAACGGAGAGTAAATATAACAAAATAAATGATAAACGTCGCATGAATCCAGGAAGGAATATCTCAAAATGAAAAGGGAATTTCTGCTGTAAAAACTTTTTTGACTTATTGTTTAATTATTCATTTATTAATGGATTGATTGGCTTTTTCATTTGTTCAGCTGTGTGATGTGTTTTATTTATTCTTTAGTGTTGATATGTTTAGTGAAAATGACCGTGATTGTGTTATTAAAAATATGAATGCATTATTGTAAATAATTTAAGTTAAACACACACTGAAATTACCAAGACGCTTGGAGATTTATTATTTAGTTTATTTTTAATTGTTTCTATAAGTAAAACAGCTGCAAAGCTTTCAAACAACTTATTTTTTATTCTAGTAGCCAGTCTGATTTCATTTTATTTAGTTGCCTTTGGTGAATATACACACATTAAAGGATTACATTTCTCTATATTCTGATTTTATTATTTTAAATTTTCACATTTTGTCATGTATTTTTTTCCAGTTTAGCCCATTTTCCTATGTTAGCTACGTCCCGTAAGGTTTTTCTTTCTTTTTGGATCCTCATCTAGATGCTAAGGTTAGCGACTCTGATTTTACAGGTTCATTTCTCTTTGTCTTCCAGGGAATTTTGATCCCCTTTGTGAGGAAAACTTTGAAGAGCAGCAACGTTTCTCCATCATGCTGTTCATCAAATAACCAGGAGATGGAGCCAAATCCAAGAGAAAACTCAACTATTTAAAAATGAAACCGCAAACTTCAAATGTCTTTTTAACCGAACTGACTGAATTAGTCACCACTAAGATTTTCCAACATAATTTTTATTTGTCCCTCATTAGTTCATAAATCTTTTCAGACAACAGATCAAATTGATTCTATGATATTATAGATTTTCAACTTCAACCAGTTTTGTTTACAACACAAATAAAACCTTGAGACTGAAGCAAACATCACACAAAAAAAGAGACGCTGACACGTTTGTGCACAAAGCAGACGGGTTCACAAACGTGTAACCGCCAGGTCTTCATCCTCATCCGTATAATTTAATCTCTCTGCAGATTTCGTTAATAATTCACCCAAAAAATTAACAATTAATATTTGACTGTCCAGCAATCACGATGTAAAATAAACACAATCCTTCAGCAGTCGTAAAACATTCATTGGTGTCACGTTTCCGCTGAGTTTAAAGCTGCTAAAGATCTAATTTACTCTGAAAGGATTAGGCACTCTAGCATTATGTTGCCTTTCTAATCTCAGTAGCCGTACATACCTGCTATATTTGTATAATCTGGTGTGCCAGAGCCACTTGGGTACAAAAAGCATTCAGGAAAGATCCCGGGACAGAGCTCTGAGGAAACTGAAGAAAACCAGAGAAACACAAAGGGCCAGCCTGTAAAGCTGCTTGTAGTCTGACCTTGGCACGCATAACTTACATGTTTATTTTTCGACAAGGCTGCACACACAGATGCACTAATTCTGAAAGATTGTGAGTCTAAATTTCGGATTAGATGTTCTCTCTGCTGGAGTAGAGTCAGGAGGGCCGTGAGGGTTCTCCTCCCGTTACACCTCCTCGCCTCAGCTGTCCGAACAACTCACAGAAAAATGAATTCGGGATCGGCTGATGTCCAGCCAACACTGAAATGAATAAATGATCTTTTTGGGAAACAGAACGAGGCAGAGCTCTCAGAACAAGAGTGAGTTAACCCCGATGGTAGAAGTGCATATCTTCTTCTTGACCTTTAAAATGCTCAAATACCAGACTAATCTTCCCATATCACACACACACACACACACACACACACACACACACACACACACACACACACACACACACACACACACACACACACACAGGCACTTACAAACTCACACACACACCCTCACCCCGCACCCCACCCCACCCTGACACACACACACGCACACACACACACACACACACACACACACACAGGCACTTATAAACTCACATACCCCCCACCCCACCCTGACACACACACAGGCACTCCCAAAAACATCCAGACACATGCACACACACACACACACACACACACACACACACACACACACACACACACAGGCACTTACAAACTCACATACCCCCCACCCCACCCCCACCCTGACACACACCAGGCACTCCCAAACACATCCAGACACACGCACACGCACGCACACACACACACACACACACACACACACAGGCACACGCATGCCCGCACACATGTATACACACATGCACATACCACATACGTATGGGTGTGCACACACAAACGTACGCACACACACACAGCAGAAACACACATTTTAAGTATAATTTGTGCTGTTTCCAGGTAAAAAGCCACTCCGTCTCAGCTTTCTGTCGACTGCTGGTATAAGGCGTGTGCTGTAGTCCAACAGTCGACCGTCATAAATCAGCCTCTCCGGATTGGGGTTGACTTCTGCTCGAGATCTGCAGAGACACATAAAGACTCTTCAGCCTGTCCAGACGGGAATGTTTCAGGCCTTCCGGATGGACTGTCATTAACACCGACTGCGGTTCACGTGCTCAACCTGTCTGGATGTCTGCGCCCGCAGGAGCACCACATGATTAGGATTTTGACACAATACCTTCAAAAAAATGCACGTAGAAATAACGTGAACTATCACACACTGTAACCCGACATCCCTGTCGTTATTATGTAATAATACAAAAGCTGGAGAAGATAATGCAGGTTTTATTTTTTAACTGTAGCAGATGCACCTCACTTTTCCACATCTCACTTCCTGTCTGGCTCTAGCAATTTATTTGACTTAAGGACAATATGAATGTGGCGTCCAG
This sequence comes from Nothobranchius furzeri, assembly GCF_043380555.1. Taxonomy (NCBI): domain Eukaryota; kingdom Metazoa; phylum Chordata; class Actinopteri; order Cyprinodontiformes; family Nothobranchiidae; genus Nothobranchius; species Nothobranchius furzeri. Next base: position 57,471,228 of record NC_091753.1, on the reverse strand, counting down.
AAAAATAGATTTCATTCAGAAACTTTCCAGAGCTTCGCATCCAGATCTGCACCTGTGTGAATGCTCTGATTGGATTCAATGACTTTTGAGCACAGAAATCAAATAAACCACCGCTTGTTTCAGATTTGGGTGGCCGTTCCTCCCAACCACAGCTCTGTAGGTCGCACTGTTGTTGCCCTCAAGAGCCGTGAAGCCCCCCCCCCCCCCCCCCCATGTTACATAAACACTTGAAAATGAACAATAACTGTCATTAAAGTTCAAAGAAACCAACCCACTTGATGTGGTACATGCGAGCCACGTTCCTGTCGACCCAGGCGCAGCCTTTTATGGATTGCAACACCCCGTGGACGGTCAGCCTGAACACAGCTCGGGGGTCTACGATGATCTTGAAGTTGTTGAACGTGGTGGTTGATGGCTCTCGGTACAGGTGAGTCAGGATGTTCACACCTGAAATGTTCTTCCACTGGTCCTGTCGGGGCAGAGTCTGGCTCATTGGAGGAGGCAGCTCAAACTCAATGGGAAACCAGTTGTTCTCAAACTGGTAACACTTGTCAGCACCGAGAGTCTTCTCCAACAGAGGCAACAACTCCAACCATCTGTAGAAAGACAGCCAGGCAGAGTGGAAAGAAGAGAGGAAGGGTTCTGGCTGGGTTTGTGGGCTCATTTTGGGCATGTATCCATCAAAGTCACATTTTGCAGTAAATACATTGAGATGCTAGCTGTTAGCATGAGGCCTTACTCCCTGCTAGGTTATTGTTTGTACAGGCTCGGCGCGTGACTAGAACGACGTGCAAAGCTATCACTTTGCTTTGGCTACTGCTGTCTAGATTTCAGACTGCTGCATCAAAGGTGCATAAAGGAACATTATCAGAGGTCCTTCCTGTCATGGTCTGCGTCTGTGTCTCCCCTCATGTGTCTCCTTGTGTTCTCCATCCCTCTCTAGGTTCTCCTTTTGTGTCCTTGTCTGCGTCTTCCTCATGTGTCTCCTGGTGTTCTCCAGTTTTCCCCAGCTCTTCAGCCCTCTAGGTTTCCCTCCTCAGGTATCCCCCTCCCAGGTCCTGTGCTCCCGTGGCCCCCTTTAGTCACGCCCCTGTAGTTTTTCTTTCTGTAGTGTTTTTTTTTTTCCTTTAGTTTCAGCTTCCCCCTTAGAATATTAGTTATGTTTGCTGCCCTTCTGGTCTTTGGGTTTTTCTCTTAGGTCATTTTCCTTTAGCTACAGCTGTTCATGTTATTAGTCTCTCTAGTGTGTTTTTCCCATCGGTGTTTGAGGTTTTTCTCCCCCTTAGATTATTAGTCCTGCTCTTCTTGTCTTTAGGTTTTATTCTTAGGTCATGTTAGTTTCCTCCCTGATTAGTAACTCAGTTCATCTGCTCTCTCTCTCCCCACACACCTGCAGTTCATCTCCCTCTCATCCTCCCCAGTGTATAAAACCCTGTCTGTGTCTCAGTAATTTGTCGCTCCATTGTTTGGTGTCAGCGTTGTTTTGTGCATCGTCATTAGGTCTCTAGGTTTTTGTGCTCTTTGAATGAGCTTTTTGTCTCCAGGGTTTCAGGACATTAGTTTTTGACTTCCTGCCCTTTTGGAACATTTTTGTTTTCCTTCCTAATAAAGGAATGTTTTCACTTACATCCGCTCCTGCCTCATGTCGTGCTGGGTGTCTGCATATTGGGTCCAAACCTCCTCCAGGCTCACATTGTGACACTTCCCAGCAGCTGTACTCTATAATCACCCCCTGCTCCCAACAAATCCAGTAAACAATGTTTGTACTCCTGCAGCTTTTTGTGATTTGCACAATTTCTGTCGTCATTCTATGTGCACTCATTCATATCTCATCTGTACAGTTTTCCATTCATGTTCTCACTCACTGGAAATAAAGGTGCTGCAATTTAAGATGATTTGTTTTCCAAATGAAGGAATGCAGCTTTAAAACTGCAAGGTCAAACCGAAAATCAAACACATCTCCTCTCTTTGCGTTCGTCTATTTAAAACCTGGATCTAACTGCTGAAGTGTCTGTTCTGCCTTCATTAGTTTCCAGAGGAGCGGTTCGTCACTAAATCAAGCGAATCAGCTGTGTTCACCATCTAAAACATGCAGAAAGCGTAGAAGCAGACCCCACACCTCCCTCCACCTGCAGGGAGTGGCCCAGCAACTCTCAAGTTGCAAGTGTAGTGTTCTGGCCGCAGAGGGCAGTGGGATCTGAGTGACATTTCATTAATCCTGTAAAGGACAACCTGGTTCAAGAAAAGTGTTTAAAAATATGAAAAAGCTGCAAAGTATAATTTTAAAGTATTTTTTGCTTTTATTTTACTCTGCAGCCTTTTCTTTCTGTTTAATATTTTGTTGCCATCGTTGTTAATTGTGTTGCTCTGACAGCACTGAGGGACAAGAGATTTCCTGTTCTTCTGTTTTCAGTTACGCTGCAGGAAATTACACCATAAACCACGCATCCTGTTACATTGTGTCTAAGATCTCATCTCTACGAACGTTTTCAGCCAACTGTGACAAAACTGAACAAAGTCACTTTACTGTAGAAACAAAAAAAGCCTACCTGTCGACAGACTGAGGCAGGATGAGCTCGTCCACATCGTGCAGAGCCACGTATCTGGACCGGTACCTGTATCTGTACAGGAAGTCATTGAGAGCAGCAATCTGACCGAAGTAGTGGAGGTCACCAGGGCTTTTGTTGGGGTCCGCTTTTCGAGATACGGTCAGATACTTTGATAGAGACCAAGGGATCACCTCAACTAAACCTGATGAGACAGAAGAAGAGCAAGACTCAAACTGCTTTAGCATGTTGTTCTGAAGCAGCCAGTCTTGTGGTGTGATGAAGGATCCTTCCTGTTAGCAAAAATGTTTAAATGAAATCTGTCCGTGCTTCTAGATGGTAGCAGTGATGATCTAACCAAAGCGTATTTATCATGCCATTCATGTGACCAGACTTGTAGACCCAGCAAACACATGTACCCTTACAAAGGCCTTTGTGTGTGTGTGTGTGTGTGTGTGTGTGTGTGTGTGTGTGTGTGTGTGTGTGTGTGTGTGTGTGTGTGTGTGTGTGTGTGTGTGTGTGTGTGTGTGTGTGTGTGTGTGTGTGTGTGTGTGTGTGTGTGTTGCTCAACAACAGCTTTGAAGTCAGGAACTCCCATCCCAAGACCTGAACTTTGAGGGGCCTCCTGGATGAGAGGGGAAACATCTCCAAACAACAATTAGAGTCGGCTTTATTTTTGTGCAGGTTTTTCAATAACTGAGAAATATTGGACATTTTCCCATTTATTTGTTGGAATGTTATCCTATCATGTGACTAGGCCAGTTTAAATTTTAAATTGTAAAGAAAAAAGAAATTTAAAGGGGCAATGTGTAGTTTCATCGTTAATCTCTGGAAATGTTGTTGAAAATGAATGAAATAATGCTGAGTTGGCTGTTTCACAACATATAACGATAAAAATCAGGTCTGAAATACATGGGAGCAGGTCTAAGTCCCTGGGCGACGCCATATTAGATACCCTGTGTCCTTCTACGGGAGCCCATGAGGACAAAATGCATTTACCAATTTGTAACAAGTGGTTACTAAACTTTCACCATTCATAAACGTTCTTGTTTTACACATTTACCTCTTTACTCATTGCCACTGATGAAAGAGAGTCTGATGTGCTTGTTATTTTGCTGAAGTTTGCACACTCCAGGCCTTTTTGACCCTAATGGGCATCTGTTGGTAAGGTCTTACTCCAACACAAAAATACAGCTTACTTGAAACAATTCAGATATCTACTGCCCCCTATCACCAGGGGAAAATATACACTGTCCCTTTAAACAAATAAATTGATTTAGGCAAAATTAGATTTAAAGGTCTTGTTCCCATAGAAACCGTGTAAAACTTTTTTTGAAATACGATCAGTGGCTCAGAGCTGCTTATACATGCTAAGAGTGGAAATATCCTTCAACCCCCATCATCGTCGATAGTTGCAGAATGGAAATAGATGAGTAAATGGTTGAGTCACAAAAAGCCAGACTCCTCTATGTCACAGGGAAAATTACTATTCATGACCCCGCCCACTTTGGCTTTGGACCACCCACAGAACAGAATTGTGGATGTGGATATTATGTGGAGACAGTTTGAAGCTAGCAGAAGCTAACTGTAAAGGCAGCAACTTTTTTTCAAGGTTTCACCACAAGATGGCACTGTGACTTTGTGAATGCCCTAGAAAGTTTATTTAACATGTTTATTTAAAGTATTATTTTTCATGTTTTCAATACATTTTGTAGCATTTACAGGTGCACAGAATTAATCATTTTGATATTTGAGTAATTTTGAATTGGTTTATTTGATAAGGTGTGTTTAAGAGCGCTGTGACGTCACTTCCTGTCTCTCGTAGCTTCGGAGATTTTATTGATGCGAACGGACAAATTTGTGCCAATTAAGAACATTTGAGAAGAAAGTTAAGTGTTTTCAAGTCTACCGGCTTGTCTACTAGCAGGCCAAAGTGGTATGTTTATTTTTTATTTATAAACTCTATATGTTGGCAAACTTAAGGCAACTAACTTGTTAATTTGTACATGATTTATGCTTTTTCAGTAGTTCTACGGTGTTCATGTGGTGTAAAGTTAAAGAAGATGCAAGGCCGCGTTAAACATCAGTAAAAGAAACGCTCGCGTCTCTCGTGTTTGTGAACAAGCCGGCACACTAGCCAGTAGCATCTCCACAACTTGGGAGCAGAAGAGTCACATTGTTGTTAGCCAATCAGATGTGAGTGATTTGCATATCATGAATATTGATGAGGAAAATCATAATCCCTGCCTTTACCGCTCCCAATTCCTCCTACTTCTTCCCGCCTGAAAAGGAGCCCCGGAGCCTTTTTTTCCATAGAAAGCAACTCAAGGCATTCATTCATACTAGAGACCACACCTAGTCTAGTACAAGATCAGTGAACAAGACCTGTAGGGTTTTTTAACTCCAAAAATTAAAGAGAGTTAGGGTTGTGACTCTCTGCTTCATGTGACCACATGAATATTTAGTTCATCTGTAGCATGTTGGAGCCACTTTAGTGTCTGCTATTGGTGATTAGCTGTGGCAGCCCTCAGGTTGACTCCAAGATAATCAGTTTAAACATTCATCCAACGGAGCCTTTCTAAGGACTTCCTGTTTTCTGCCTTCAGACAACCTCCTCTAAAAGCTGAAGAAGGAGACGCTCGTGTCACCCATTAAAATATTCCACCCCTTTATTTCCGTTTCAGTAATGGTTAACAGTTAGATCTGGGTGGAGTTCATGTGCACACAGAGATTAGCCACCGTACTCAACCGTTTTCTGTGTAGGAGTCCAGAACACGTTGGACATCAGCGCTGCAGCTGGTCTTGTACAACACAACTCGGTTCACTCCCAGCAGCTGAAGCATCTCCAGACTCTGCACCAGCTGCAAAACAATATGATTCATTCTACATGCCTAAAAGATGCTCCTGTTGACAATGTCTCATTTACACATCTGCTAAATGATAACACAGAAAACATTATAATTGCTGTGTTTAATCGTTTATTCTTCATTTCCAGTAAATAGATGTATTTGAAAAGTTTAATTTAATCTTTAGAAACGAACTGAACCTTCTACTGTGTGTTTGTACTGTCTGAGGCCCTGTCCACACGTAGCCGGGGATCTGCCAAAACGTAGATATTTTTCTACGTTTTGGCCTGTCATCCACATGAAAACGGAGTTTTTTCACACGAAAACGGATCTTTTTAAAAACTCCGGCCAAAGTGAAGATCTGCATTTTCTTCGTTTTGGGTGTCTGCGTGTGGACGGACAAAACCGGAGTTTTAAGGTCCGCAACGTCACTTTCCGCGACAAAAAAAATGCTGACATCACGTGTGCGACCTGTGTTTACACTAGCCGACAGCATGGACGCCCTCAGAGCTGCGCTCGCTTTATCAAGTGTCCAAGCGCTTTTTGCTTGTTTGTTTTTGCAAGCGGAATTACTGCTCCTTGCGGAAGACCACAGACGAAGGACGAGGTTAGGAACGGGGGAAGTACTGCCGCCTACAGGTCTGGCATGTCCTTAACAACGTATTTATCCGGGTACGTGTGGACAGAGTTTTTTTAAACGAGGTGGTGTGGATGCAAGTTTTTGGAGGGGCGGATATTCGTTTAAAAACCCCGGCTACGTGTGGACTAGGCCTGAGTTTCTTTGCTGTAGGCTGGAGGAGGTCAACGTTGGTCACGGATGGGTCTCGTCTTTGCTTTAATAATGATGTGGTGCTCTTCAAACTAGGACCATCAGCAATTGTTTGGGGGGTTCGTAGCGTAGGGGGAAGCAGCTGTCATGAGGACCAGCTCCTCAAAATATCCACCCATCATTCTTGACGGGGTTAGCGTAGGCTATCAACTCCGGGTCTGGGAAGAGGGCCTACCTCATGTAGAGGACTTGAATGTTTTGGGATCTCATTCACAGGAGAGAGGAAAAGAGCGAGAAGGAGATTTACAGGTGAATCGGGGCTGGACTGGTCTGCAATGGTGAACAGGGGGTTAGTACCGCTCCTCCAGTGGGACCACAAAACTATTTTTGACCAATCTCACATCCAGGAGGAACCCAGATTACGAGGGGGGGGGGGGGGTCTTCAAAAGAAGAACCTGGGACTGGCCTAGGACACTTTTCTCTCCAGGCTGGAATGGATCAAGGCCCAACTGGAGGAGCTGGTGGAGGTGGCTGGGGACAGGATGGTCGAGAACGGACTAAAACTAACCAGGTTATAGGAAAGCAAATTCGCAAAGATCAAGTATTCTAAATTCTTAAAGAGACAATGTGTAGTTTTTACCATTAATTTCTGGAAATATCCATCAAAATGTTGTTAAAAATGAATGAAACGATGCTCAGTTGTTGAAAAATATTGGCAGCTTCATAACATCTAACCATAAAAATCAGGTCTAGAATACACAAGAGCAGGTCTAAGGGTGTTTCTCAATGTCAAGGCGCCTGGCCTTGCGAGGCGATGTCTTGCGAGGCCAGGCGCCTTGCTTAAGAGGACACGGTCCTTCCTTGGTCAAAGAAAACACTTTCACGGTGGTCACGTAACGTCACGTGACACGGGAGATAACGTTATATTTTATACGTATTAGTTTCAATATAAATATATAACAAGCCTTTTACTTTGTAAATTGTGTATATGTTCATTTAACTAAAAATATAAGTGGGTTACTACCAGTTAGCCACCAAAGCGGCAGCTACTAAGCAACTAACCAACTATAGATAACTTCTTTGGATAAAAAAAACATGTTAAATTAGTTGATTTACTTTTAAACTTGAAATTAACCCACGAAGTAGCTGCCGGCTTCTGATCCGCCGTCCTTTTGAAAATACCGCGGTGTATTCTGGGTAATTTTTGACCAAGGCTAGGCAACAAGACACCTGCGTGTATCCTCGCTCAGCTAGCTAAACGGCTAACAAACGGAGAGCACACGCCTCGGTAGAACATGAACATTGGAACACGTCTTGGCGGCTCCTGATGACGTATCTCCTAGGCAACCAGGGCGGGGCCAAGACATCAAGTCAAGGTTCCTCAGCATTGAGAAACACCCTAAGTCTCTAGGCAACGCCATATTAGATGCCATGTTTCCTTCTACGGAAGTCCATGAGGACAAAATGCATTAACTGATTTGCAACAAACGTTAACAAAACCTTCATCATTCTTAAATGTTGTTGTTTTACACATTTACCTCTTCACTTGTTGCCAGTGATGAAAGAGAGTATGATGTGCTTGTTATTTAGCTAAAGTTTGCACTCCTCAGGGCTTTTTGACCCTAATAGGCATCTGTTGGTAAGGTCTTACTCCAACACAAAAATACTGTTTACTTGCAACGATTTAGGCATCTACTGCCCCCTATCGCCAGGAAAAATACACACTGTCACTTTAATAAAGCTTTGCCAACATTTGTTTGTTGTGTCATTCTAATAAAGACAAAACGCGGCGTTACCTGCAGGACGTTGGTGAACTCGTACATGGTGGTGAAACAGACGGTGAATTTGTACTGAAAAGTGTCCGTCTCTGTCTTCTGGTTCTGGATCTCCAGAAATTCTAGGTCAAGATGATCCAGTTCTAATGGAACAAAGAACATGTTAGAAATCAGTTGAAATCACACTTCCGGGTTCTGATACAGTCCTGTTTGTGTCAGCCCTTCTCTACAGATTAGCACTTCAGTACCTTCAGGTTTGGATCCAGCTGAGGTGAGACTGATATTAGTTGGCGTCTCACAGCCCGGAGGAAGGGGACACATGATGTCAGCCGTCCCATAGGGAAAGCCAAAGTGATCTTTATGGAAGTCGATGACGCCATCGGAGATGAGCAGCTTCCCCTGACAGAGAAGATGGCAGCGAAACGCCGCCTTCTCGCTCCGCAGCGCTACAGAAATCACACGCACCTGGTGCAAGGCAGGAGAGTCAATAGTTACAAAAATGAAACGTGTCTAATAAAAGAGTGAATTTAAAGCAAAGCAGACGTTTGTTAAAATTGTAGCCCTGATTACTGAAGACAACAAAGAGGTTGTCTGTTTGCAGCGTAAATCACTGAATTACAAAGATAATTTAGTTAGTTTAGGCAAAACAAACAAGAAACAAAATACTTTCTTAGCTTTTTTAATGGATCAGGGCATTAGGGGTTTTAATAAAATGGAAGATAATCATTATGTAAACAGATGAGATCCATCTTCTATCGTTTTTTATGTCTCTTCTCGGTTTTTTATTGCAAATACTGATTTTTAGAATGCGAGTTCCTCTATTTTAACTTACTTCCTTTTTATTGGTCTGGTGCTCCAGATAAGCAGATATCAGCAGTGTTTTTGTGCCTCTGACCCTCACAAGAGATGCTGGTTCTCCTTGCAGAACTGCAGGAGTTAAACAAGCTAAATCCATCAAATGTGATTTTTAAATACCTTACAGCGAGCATGTCCTGGTAGTCGGGAGCATTTCCACAGGTTAATAAAGGTTTGTTGTGTGGAGCAGCTGTAAGCAGACCTGTATGTTGGACTTGTTCCGACGGTCCTGGCTCTCGTGTGGTTCCTTCGGAAGAGGGCAGGTTTATAGAAAGTGGATTCAGGTTCTGATAAGGCCTACAGGAACAAAAAACAGTCAGGTTCAATAAATGACCTGCAGTTATGCAGCACCTTTCTGAGTCAGATGACTCCAAAGCCCAACTTTGAGTCAAGATGATGCCAGGCGTGTTTTCATCTTCTTTAACCAACGTGTCCCATTCACCTACATGGAGGGCTTAAAACTGTACCTGATAAACCTGCTTTGGCAGTGAAGGGTCTTGAGATGATCCCCAGAAATCAAATAAATCGAAAACGATCTTCCATTGCCATATTTCTAACCAACCCCCCACCCCCATCTTTTTTGTCCAGCTGGCTTCCTGTTGTTTATGTTTATGTTTATGTATTTAGCAGACGCTTTTGTCCACAGCGACTTACAAGTGATAATCGGCATGTTGCCCTTGAGGCTAACAACAACAATAACAACAGCAACAACTTGACATCAACCATGGAGAGGAGGGAACAAGGAGTGGACAGTAGAGAGGGGGGACGGGTGCAGGGAGGGTGCTAGTTTAGAAGATGCTCTCTGAAGAGCAGGGTCTTCAGGAGTTTCTTGAAGATTGAAAAGGAAGCTGCTGTTCTGGTAGTGCTTGGTAGGTCATTCCACATTTGTGGAACGATGCATGAGAAGAGTCTGGATTGTCCTGAGCGTGGTGTAGGCACCGCTAGCCGACGATCCTGTGATGACCGGAGCGGCCGGGCCGAGACGTAAGCCTTTGCAAGAGGATTCAGGTAGATGGGAGCCGTACCATCTCAGACTTTGTATGCTAGCGTTAGCTATTTGAATTTGATGCGTGCTGCTAGCGGTAGCCAGTGGAGCTCAATGAACAGAGGGGTGACGTGTGCTCTTTTAGGCTGATTGAAGACCAGACGCGCCGCTGCGTTCTGGACCATTTGAAGAGGTCTCACAGTACAGCCTGGAAGACCAGTTAGAAGGGCGTTGCAGTAATCGAGGCGGGAGATGACAGTAGATTGCACCAGGAGCTGGGTGGCATGTTGTGTTAGGTATGGTCTGATCTTTCATATGTTCTACAGCACAAAGCGGCATGAACGAGCAACAGAGGCAACGTGATCTTTAAAGGTCAGGTGTTCACCAATCACAACACCCAGATTTCGAACTGCCTTTGAAGGAGCCAGAGATAGGAAGTCATTTTGGATTGAGATATTGTGCTGTATGGATGGTTTTGCTGGGATGACAAGTAGTTCAGTTTTAGAGAGGTTGAGTTGGAGATGGTGGGATTTCATCCTTTTTGATATGTCAGAGAGACAGTTTGATATTCGTGCAGAGTCCGGTGGAAATGACAGATAGAGCTGGGTGTCGTCTGCATAGCAGTGGTAGGAGAAGTCATGTGATCGAATGATCTCACCCAGTGAGGCGGTGTATATGGCAAAGAGAAGAGGTCCTAGTACAGAGACCTGGGGGACTCCTGTTGTCCTTATATGGGCGGACACTCTCTTGTTTATGTTCTCCAGAGACAAAACAGGCTCGGGTATTTAGTGTCTGCTCCACTTCACACGCTGAACCCATGAAGCTGCATCCATAATCATATTCATAAATACGATAAAAAACACACTCATTTTATTATAAACAATTTCCTGCAGTGGAAGTCTGTTTGTGGTGATGTGCTCACTCATGACATGACTACATGTAATTATAGTTTACCTGCATCTAAGTTTACAGGTTGGGAGAAGACACAAAAAAATTGGCAAAACAAAAGTCTGACTGTGGGTTCCTTCCACCATTTAAAGTTTTTATGAGCTGAACGCAAAAAAGAGCGAGACTCTCGCTAGCAGGAAGTTTTTCAATACTCGCAAAACCCTCTCATTAACAAACAAACAAACAAACAAACGGGAGATTAAACCATCCCAGGCCTGAATTACTACAATTTTGTAGTAATTTTGAGTGTTTACTTACTAACCACGAACTAAATAAATAAATCAATAAAAAGCTGAAGCTAGATGAGCAAACATGGCAACATAAAACTAAATATGAGTCGTATGTGTAAATACGTTTCTGGCATTTGTGGTCAGACTTTAGAAAACATATAAAAGCTGTTTATTTGTTTATTTATTACGTTTCTAGAATAAGTTAATATTTGCACAGCTACTTTGTGCTGACTAAAGTAAAAATGTGTTTGAAATGGAAAACTATAGAAGGAAGTTCTGTGGAAATTTCCTCTCCAACACTCGAGCGTGTGCTCTCACACACACACACACACACACACACACACACACACACGCACCGGAAACAGAACGGGAGTGTGTCAGCGAACCTTTTGAAGTTTTGACATGAATATAACCGAACGTGCAGACAGATGGGTATTGATATTGTTTGTTTTTCAATATTCACACAAACATCTCAACTGCATTAATAAATAAATAAACAAACAAATAATTAAATAAACATTTTCTAAACCTTTTCTACCCACACACACACAACCTATTTCCATCACCACAAACACACATTTTGATTTTGAGTGAATATCAGAGACATTCTTCCTGATGAATAACTTATTATTTGTCTATAATCAATTCAATTCAATTCAATTCAAAAATACTTTATTAATCCCAGAGGGAAATTGATTATCAGACGTAATCAGACTGCTCCGCTCTTTTTTCCTTTGACGCTTCGCACAATTTGAACCCAACCTTTACATCCGTGACAGAAAGTGGATCACCTGCACCCACCTGTGTATGTGATGGTACACCAGCAGCAGCAGCAGCAGCAGCAGGAGGATGAAAAAGTTCATCCGCAGTTTCATCTTCTGCTGTGAACACAGCTCCAGGAAGTGTCCTGAAAATCCCAGACCAGGGTTGTTGTTGTTGTTGTTTTTGGGTCACGTTTATTCTGTTTCTTTCTTTGCCCTACGTCTTCCCCACAGACACCAGCGTGTATGATCTCCCCTCTAGTCGCTGTCCTGAGAACCTGGATGGCCCACCTGGAGCTTCTGATATTCCTGCCGAGATGCTGCACTCATCATGCAAGCGTTGCTATAAATACGCATAAATGCTATAACTACGCTGTCTTTTATTTGGAATGGTCTTCACTGATACTCATACTAAAGTCTCCTGAGGACGGTTTGGAGGAGCGAAAGGGGCATGGCCAAGTCCAAAACGCAGACAATCATTTCTATGGAGTCACGTGACGGCCTGTGTTGCTAAAACTGCAAAATACGGAAAATGATTCTGAGTGAAAAAAAAATCTCACACGCACACACACACACACACACACACACACACACACACACACACACTCACACTCACACACACAAGCTAAAGGTCACCACAGTAAAGCTGCTTCACAGCAGATGTCCAGCAGGTGTCAGTGCTCCCTAATGAGCTGTCACCCTTGAAGGAAACTCACTAATACTAAAAATCAATGCTGAGGAAGAAGTTTTTTTTTCTTGACGCAATTTGTTTGAGTTATTTGTTTGAATGCTAGTGATCCTGTTTCTCTTTATTCTTCTCATTATTCTGCTTCTGCTTTTTGAATCTTTTCGGCTATTTCAACAATTTCACATCAAAACGTTCAGCTTCTTTCCGGGCATTGCTTTTGGCATTGAAATCTTTAATATTTTTTGAGTTATTCAGCTTTTTCTGTGAAAAATGTCCCATTGAAATGAATGGGATTGGTCAGTTTTCAGCAAAATCATGTTAAAGGGTTCCCTTTAACGTAGAGACTTCATTCGAAGTTTATCAAATTCACAAGACTTTATTATTTAACACAATAAAGGAGCTTTTTGATATGGTTTATGGTTTTTCTAAAATCGCAGGTAGAAGTTGAGATCCGACTTCAAATTTTCAGAAAAATTTACAAAAATTATAATGGGAAGAGATAGGAGCGATGACCCTCTCTTGCTCCATTTTAGGCCCTCTCCTGAGAGAACCGTAGTTCCTATCAAAACGAGACTTGCACCGGATGAGAGCCGACTGATTTACCTCCGTTTTCAGGTATAATTTGTGAAGCTACTCCAAAAAATGTGGTCAGCGTGTTCATTTTTCTGAGAATGTTTGAGATTATTGTTTCTGTCTCCATACTGTGCAAGTCATGTGACCTTCAGTGAAGCCCAGGATTCTTTCAAAGATGAACATCGTAGAGTTGTCGCATATGACCACGTCTTTGGTAGTACATTAATGATTATCTCAAAAACAGTACGTTTGTCGGCTTCGAAGAGATGTCTTCGGTTTTGCTGTAGGTATTACGGGTTTTGTGCTACAAGCATCAGAAGGAGGAGAGATCCAGATTTTGTCTTCTTCATTGTGAAGAAACAGAGATTTTCAATTCTGAGTGAGATGTACCGATCCTCTCTGGTACTTAAATATTTCTCTTTAGTCCTGTCCTCTTTTCTACAACAGATGCTTTTGTCTTTAAAATCCTGTCTTAGGCGTTTTTTTAGCTTATCATCTCGGATGTTACACGTCCAACACCTTTTCTACCTTCTTGAAGCGCCACCTCACCGTGATGGGGGAGTTGGGGCGAGGTAACCGGGCTTTAACCCAGGGGCTCTGTGGACCCGGCTGCAGGAGTGCTTCTATTCTGGTTTGACTGCTATTATGAACAGTCACTAGTTGCATTTTAACATCAAACTTTATTATTCTGCTTCTACTAACAGTATAACAAACATGAACATGGTGTCAAAAAAGAAGAAAACACTGTTTGGACATGTCAGCTCTGCTCGTCATGTAAGATAAACAGTCTCCATCTTTTAATCAGAACACCAGATACTGCATTTCTGGTCATGTGACGCATGTTTCCTGGAACAAAAGCTGATTATAGATCTGTTTCATTTAAAGTCCGTTTGTTGTTTGTTTGTTTTTTAAACAAAGTGATTCTTTCATAGTTTTGAGTTTTTCCACCTTTCGACAGAAAGTTGATCCTGACCCAAAGAAAAATCGACTGAAACAGTCAAAAGCGTCTGCGTGTTCACATGAGGGTGCTGCGTGAAGTTTATCCTTTCAGCGTCTTTATGAGACGACAGGAAGTGATCATGGTTTATTACAGAAATCTAAACTTTTCACATTTTACTAGAATTGAAGCTCATTTGAAAGGAGTTGCCCTAACCCTGATCTGTGAACCAGCACACCTGTTGCTGAATTACAAACCTTCTCATTTAAGGATGGGGGCCACTTCTCCTAAGCATTAATTAACATGGGGCCTGCACAGGGTCGTAGACTAAGCCCTTTAATGTTCTTTCTTTACACACTGGACGTTGTACCAGCCCAACACCACCTGATGAGGACTCCATGGTGATACAGAACAGTGATGAATCTGTGGAGGAGGTCTGCCCCATTGACACTAAACATGTCCAAAAGAAAAGAGCTGGTGAAACATCTGGCTCTGGTTTTTGGACTTTGGATCGTTTTTTCTCCACATTCAACAAAGTCATACAAACATCTGGGTGCAAAAGACAAGATAAACAGCAGGATTCTTCCTAAAACATGACATGTCTCTCTCTGCCCAGAAAACAAAGATCTTCTTTATGAAAAAACAAAAACATCTTCTGTTTTGAAATTGGAAATCACCTGACTTCATACTGGTTGGCGCTGGCTAACCCTTGTAGATTTTTGTTACAGACTCGTAAAACCACTTCTGACTTTAAAGCATCCAGGTGAAGCATCAGGATTAGTACCTTCATCAGAAAGATCTACTGCCCCCTGGTGGAGGGTCTGCAGGTGGAAAAGGGCTTGTTTTATTTAGTGTTACATGTCTGCTGGACATGTTTTATTCCTGATTAAATGTTATAGAATTGCATAATAAAATAAACCTGAGTTTTGGTCCTTCTCAAAAAAATTTGCATTCAATTCAATTCAAAAATACTTTATTAATCCCAGAGGGAAATTCTATTGTTTCAGTACAGACAATTCTGAGATCAGACATACATACATAGACACGTGACAAGAATTGGTGACTGTGGTCATTCGCAACTCGAGTTACGCTACCGTTATACATCGAGAGGGTTTATATGAGGATAGAGTCGGGGGGGGCACTTCAGAGTTACCCCTGACAGAGAGGGCAGCTTTGCTATGCAAAAAAAAAACCACCTCAGACAGATATACACACAGACTTCACACGATACACAACATAAGTGTCCACTAGGTGGGGAGGTGGTGTTGGGACTCTCCTCACTTCAGTGCGTGCAGCCGCGTGGAGCAGCGCTCATCTCCTCTGTTTGGACAGGGGAGGGAGGTAATGGGTTAGAGAGCACACTGACTCCTAGATACGGTTCCACGGCCTTCACCGGTCACAGTCTCACCCAGGCTGGGATAGGGAGAAAGGGTTGCCATGGCGACGGCAGCATTCCACATTTCTTCTGAGGGGGGAGTTTTCACTTCAGCCTCACAGGCTTCAAGGGCACCAGATTCAGATAATCACGCCAGTCACGTACTTTGAAATTCATCAGCTTGTAAAAGTTCGATGTTAGCATGACTACAAATCCCACATCGGCACGTTAACATTTATGACGGCATCACAGAATATCTGCCATTTTCCCTGTTTTTCTCCGTGTCCGCTTCGATGATGTCACTTTCATTAAGCGCATTTGTAGTCCTGGACTTATTACACAAAACTTAAAATAACGTCCCCCCTCCCCCCTTTCGAAAATAAGAGCGTTCTTGGCATTAAAATGCATCTTCACAGACATCATGTGTGAAATCCGTGGCACATAACAAGCAGAATTAGAAAATAGCGTCTTTAGCCCCGCTGACTTGCATTCATTTTTTTTTTGTTCTTCTGGGGACCCGTGGTCCGGAAGTAGATGGGCGTGACTTAGGCTCCCTATGGAGCGCTGTCTGTCACCTATGATACTGTCACTATGGTAAAGCTATGGAATCTTGCGTTACCATAGTTACAGCTCAGGTGCATCATTTAAAATGCTTTATTATTAAGGCCAGAACGTTTCAGACTTCAGCATAAGCTCCATCTCGCGTGAGTAGGACCTTTTCTCTGCGGCCTCTGTGTTTGCTGACTTTAGTCTTCCAGAAAGCAGCTCTAGCGGTAATAAAACTACCCGCAAACAACCCAGCCCAACATCGGACATGTTTAGACTTTCAGATTCATCTGAAGTGTTTGCTGTGCTTTACTGGGAGACTTTAGCATCCCTCAAGGGTTTTATATAAAATACATCGGTTGGAAAAACTAAATAAACAACAACCCTTTAAGCAGGTCAGATTACAGATAATCAAGATAAAACTCATTTGAATCTGAAATATGAGTTATAAACGTACATTTCTATAACTAGACCTACATGCTGTCTGCCGTGTACAGTAGTGGTGTCTGGAGAAGGGACTGATCTTCATTTCTGCACCAGTTTGTCAGAAATATAAATAAATGCCACTTTTTCATCAGTGAATAAGTTATAACTTTAATAACATTAAGTGAAGAAACTATTTTGACTTGTATACATTTAAAAATGGATCCATCATCTAATAGAAGAGTCATTTGGCTTGATTTAGCAAACAGAAAAGTCAAGAGGCTCAACTGCAGGTTATCTTTATGTACGTATTTAACTTCTGAGTAACTTATAGTTTTTGTCACATTGCTCTTTGATTAAACACTACCAGGAAAACTGAAATCTCTGTTTATATTTATAACCTTTACTGCTATATGAGCATCAAGACCAAAGAGAAATTTCTTTGATGTCATACGGTTTGTTATTTGTCTGAAGAGGATTGTATCATCTTCTTTCACTACAATAAGGAGCCTAGGTCTCCTCTCTTCCCGGTCGACTCACGGGTCACCGGAAGAATGACAACATGAACGCTACGCGAGTCAACGGGGCTAAAAACGCTGTTTTCTAATCCGCTTTGCCTTTCCTCCTGGATCACACAAATATGTTGTACTTCAATTTAAATGTAATCCAACGATGGGTGTTTCAATCACGCTAGTCACGTACTTTGAAATTTATCAGCTTGTAAAAGTTCGATGTTAGCATGACTACAAATCCCACATCGGCGCGTTAACATATATGACGTCACCACAGAATATCTGCCATTTCCCCTGTTTTTCTCCGTGTCTGCTTCGATGATGTCACTTTCATGAAGCGCATTTGTAGTCCTGGACTTATTACACAAAACTTAAAATAACGTCTCCCCCCCTTTCGAAAATAAGCGCGTTCTTGGTGTTAAAATGCATCTTCACGGACATCATATGTGAAATCCATGGCACATAGCAAGCAGAATTAGAAAATAGCGTCTTTAGCCCCGCTGACTTGCATTCATTTTTTTGTTTTTCTTGGGACCCGTGGTCCGGAAGTAGATGGGCGTGACTTAAGTTGGGCGGCCGGACACTGTGCGACTTTTCCCCTCGTAGCACTCAGCTTCCAGTGTTGCCAGATGTACGATAATTATCGTATTTGTACCATAATTTTGGGCTCTGTACGATGTACGATCAATAGTTTCAAAAATCCTCAAATGTACGATAATTTCACATTGCATCTAGTAACACCGTCTTTTGCTGTGGCTTTCCCAAGTCAATTACATAATTTTAAACTGTTCTGAAGTCAGATTTCACCTCAGTGCTTACAGGTTTATAAATGTCTCCCACAAACTAATGAAAAAGAGAAGTTTGAAAATGATGTGAAAAACGCTGAAATCAAGCTATGTGGCTTTTTAGCCCAGCACAACATTGCAATGAGAAGCACAGACCACTTAGTACAGGTGATTAAAGGCATTCTGCTGCGACAGACAGTGAATTCGATGAGGAGATAGAGATCAGCAACTAGGTGAGTAGGCTGCTTTGTCATTTATTGGGTCAGTTTTTCCACTGCTGTGATGTTTTGTCGCGTGCTTTTAACCTATGCAGAAATGACATAAATAGGACCGCACAAATGTGCATACTGTGTCAATGCGTGGAGGTCGGAGTGGTGCCGACACACTCTGCACGTTTATAGGCATTATATTACTGGTTTTAAAGATGTTTATTTAAACAGGGCAATATAAAACACCTTCTTTGTTATATTATATTGGAGTGAGAAGTTGTTTATAGAACGTTATTATCAAATTTATAATGTACGATAATTTGTACTGAAAAACGATAATTTAAGCCTCTCTGTACGATATTGTGGGATTTTGGATCTGGCAACACTGGCTTCAACCTGGCTGCAGACCCTCTCCAAACACGCCCCCGGCCAAACACAGCTTCAGCTCAAACTGTACGACTTCCTCGCAGGGCAGATCTCACGAGTCATGTGCTCACACTGCACGTCTGGTAGCAACACGTCGGCCCTAAAAATATGCTAAAAATAGCAGTTTTTACACAACACGTCAGACTTTTTTGTCTTGTTTTGCCTGTTGTCCTTCGGGAGTGCTGCAGGAGGACACACAGGGATTTATGGGGGTTGGATGAGGAAAACGAAATAAAGTAAATCTGTGTTTTGTGATCAGTTTAATTTGACACGAACACGACAAACACGCTTTCTTGACAATCTTTGTGAGTAAAAAAACGTGTAGAAATAAAAATGAACAACGTGTGTTATTGGGGAAACAGCGGGTGAGCGGCGTTGATGCAGGATTGCGCATGCGCCGTGAGCGGTTCTGGTACTTTTTGGGTCGCAGCGCCGCTTCAACAGTGCGATACCCTCACGAGGGACGAGCAAAATATCAAACACGCCAGAAGTCCGTGTGAGCTCACGATTGCTGATGGGTAGCTGGTCACGTGGTGTTAATCGCCGCTCGTAACCCCCTGTACACTACACGACGCTCAGCGCAAAACTCGCCCCGATCTCGTGGATTCTCGCACGAGTGGAAAATCGGCTCAAAAAAGTGAAAAAGTCGCACAGTGTACGCCTGGTGGAGCGCTGTCTGTCACCTATGATACTGTCACTATGGTAAAGCTATGGAATCTTGCGTTACCATAGTTACAGCTCAGGTGCATCATTTAAAATGCTTTATTATTAAGGCCAGAACCTTTCAGACTTCAGCATAAGCTCCATCTCGAGTGAGTAGGACCTTTTCTCTGCAGTCTCTGTGTTTGCTGACTTTAGTCTTCCAGAGAGCAGCTCTAGCAGGTAATAAAACTACCCACAAACCACCCAGCCCAACATCGGACATGTTTAGACTTTCAGATTTATCTGAAGTGTTTGCTGTGCTTTACTGGGAGACCTTAACATCCCTCAAGGGTTTTATCATTTATATAAAATACACCTGCTGGAATAAACAAATAAACAACAACCCCTTAAGCAGGTCAGATTACAGATAAACAATCAAGATAAAACTCATTTGAATCTGAAATATGAGTTATAAACGTACATTTCTATAACTACAAATGTTGTTGAAATCTTAAATCACAGAACGATTCAACTCTTTTTGCATGAGAGGCAAGATGCGTGATGCGGACAAGGTGGCGGTGGTGGGACCCGCCCACTGGGCTTCAACTCAGCTCTTCAAAACCCCACGAGTGGCGGACTTAGTCCATATGTTCTAGTCGTTGGTCTGGACTTTATTCTGAAACGTTAAAAACTTTCTACCGAGTCAAAGAAGTTAGACCTCAGGGCACCAGAGCAGGATGACCAATCACTTTAAATTTATTAGGTTTCACTTCTTAAATAAAAACAGGATTCTATGCAGCAGTTTGTTCTTTAAGCATCAGGAGAGTTTGCTGAAATATTAATGTTTAACAGGTGCGATTAAAACTAGAACCGGTAATCCGGCTGGTCCAGAACCGAATCCTCCAAAACACTTTAAAATCATTATTGTTATTAGTGTTAAACGAGCCGACACTGAACCGTTTATGAACTAACGAGAACTTCCTGAACGAGTCGGTTTAACAGCTGGAGACGCACAGATGGAAACATTTAGACCGATAATCTGACGGCTCAGATTACAGCTATGCTTCAGCGCTAGTCTCAGGTGAACCTGTGCATGGCGTTCACTCCAGACGTGGCTGCTGGTTAGGCTTGGGACTGATCCGGGCCTGCTCCTGGTTGGTCTGGTTCTGATGATCAGATACAACTTAAGAGTTCACAGTCAGATTAGACAAGTCTCCATCTCCAAACAGCAGCAGGGTCTGAAGATAAACGTCCAGATGGGATTCAGCAGGACTGAGCCCCCCCCCCCCCCCCCCCCCCCCCCATTTAAAACCTACAAGTTTCTGATCAGTTTCAGAATCGTGGTGTGGGAAGGTGATGAAGAGGAGGAGGAGGAGGAGGAGGACATGTCTGTGGTGGTCCAGTGGTGGTCTTGTCCCGCAGCATCCTGAGTGCGGTGCTGGAGAAATCCCTCAGGATGTCCACCGTCTCCCTCTGCAGCAGCAGAGACTCCTGGACAAACTCCTGCTGGCTCTCCACCAGCTGCTGGACGGACTGGGCCAGCGTCTCCAGGGACTGGGACACCGAGGTCAGGAGCATCCGGCTGGCCCGCTGCTGCTGGAGGCTCTGGGAGGACAACTGGGCCACCTGCTCCTGGGACCGGCGCTGAGAAGACCCCAAAGGAAGGGGGTCGGTGGGGTTAGAGGACGAGGAGGGGGGAGGGGCAGAAGGAGCTCTGGTGGAAGGAGGAGGAGGGATGGAGTTAGAGGAGGCTGCAGGGAGAGAAATAAGACCATTGGTTGTAGCTGAGGAGGGAGGAGGGGGGAGAGGGGAGGGAGGAGGCGGGAGAGAAGAGGGGGGAGGGGGGAGAGAGGAGGGAGTCACAGTGGAGCCTGTGAGGGACTGTGAAGAGGGAGGCGCAGCAGTGGAGGAGGGACCAGGAGATAATTTGGCAGAGTTCTGGTTTTGGTTCTGGTTGGTTCTGGAGTACGTGTAGATGGGTCTAATCCTCAGCAGAGAGTTGCTAGGCAGCAGGTCGTGGGAGGTGGAGGGAGGTGGAGCAGAGGGAGGGAAGGAGGAGAACATGGAGTCGTCGTTTTCACCAAAATCCATCGTTTGCTCTGAAGAATAAAAATGAAATCCAGTTTTACTCAGAAGAACAGAAAACAGAGCAGTGGTTGTTCTGATGCTCTGGACTTTAGCCTGGTTCTGAACCAGATCATCAACCAAGTTACCAAGAACTTGGGCTGTGACGAACAGCCGCTTCTAGTTAGTGTGAATTAACCTTTAATGGTCTCAACTGGGCCAGTTCCCCTCCCCACCACTAGTCGGCGCTACGTGCATCGGCCATCACGCTCCACTGTGGTTAAAACTGTCCAAACAGCTGATTCGCTTGTGGGGTCAGCCCAATTCAAGATGGCCGCCTCATCTGATCAGATTATTTATCTGACTTTAACTTTTGAGGTGGCTGGTGCAGGTGGTCAGGAGGCCTCCTGGACGCCTCCCTGGTGAGGTTTTCTGGGCATGTCCAACCAGGAGGAGATCTAAAGGAAGACCCAGGACTACGTCTCACCTGGCCAGGGAACGCCGTGGGATTCCAAGTGGCAGGGGAGGGAAGCCTGGGCCTCTGCTCAGGCAGCTGCCCCCATGACCCGACTCCAGAAAAGCGGAGGCAGATGGATGGATTTTTGCTTTCGTGTCATTTAGGCCTTCCGATTCAGACTTTTCTGACTAGAACTCCAAACAGCGTTTTGTTCTTACCTCCGTCTTCTGCCAGGTCGAAGTCAGAAGAGGACTGGAGAGGATCACCTGAGAAGCATCACAAACAGCTGAGCTCAAACCGAATGTCTCCATCGCTATAATACAAACATCCACATCTAAACATCTAAGCTGCTAAAAGAAACCAGCATCGGCGTTGCCGTGGGCTCGATGTGGATGTAAACCAGACCAAACCGACTCTAATCTCATTTGATTTCCTGCAAATAAAAATCCTGAATATTCCCAGGAAATTAAACCAACCTCAAATAAACTCTGCAGGATTACCGTTTCTCTCTAAATGTTACAAAGAAAATCCTCGCATCCGAGGTTACGGAGAAGGTAAACATCGAGGTGCATGTCTCATAAAAAACACTTTAAACAACAAAACTCTTCATCATTTGACTTAAGACTCCAGTGAACCTGAGCAGAAAGGACGTTTTGGATGCAGAGCTGACGGGAGTTACTGACCCAGTTCTTTCTCTGGGGAAGACAGGGGTGAAAGGTCAATGGAGAAGCCTTCTGGAAAGGACTGGGAGTTCTCATTCATGCTGAGGTAGGAGTAGGGCGGCGCTGACGAAGTCGGACCTTTCCAGAAGGAATTAGAAAAATCTTCATCTTGACTCAGGTCTGGATCGCTGTTTCCATCTGGGATAAGAAATAAAGCAAACCTGGTAAATTATTGAGAAACACCCGCTTGTGCTGGGGCTGCTAATCCTAACCCTGATCAGCAGAGATGAGAGATTATATTTAAAGAGCAAGTCACCCCCTACCAGATTCTTACTCCACTCCCACTTCCTGTTTGAAAAATGCAACGAATGCTGTTGCCTAGCAGACCGAGAGGGCGGAGCCGCTAACAAATACACACACTCACGACATTGTGACATCATCATGTACCATCTAACATCATAGTGTACCTCTTAGCCAATAGCGATGGCAGATTTAAATTCGAATGCAGTCCAGAGTTTTTGCATCGCTGACAGTTTTAGGCAGAATATTTTAACTCAAATGCACTAAAGTGCCAAACTATTGACGACACGTGTCTGCGGCACGATCAGACACTCGTTTATATAGTTTATCAGCAAAAAAATGTTGATTTGGAGTGACTTGCTCTTTAATGAGATGAAAAATGAGCTTTTTGGATTTAGAGACAATCATCTTTCTACAGAAGCCATGAACAATTTAAAAAGGAGTAAAAGACCAACGTTCAGCAGCTTCAGCGACGGGCTTGACACACGGGAGGCGACACCGCCTCTCCGTTCGTTGTCAACAAGACACGTGCCATAAGCAGGTCTCCCTCCTGCTCGTGCGTGCGTCGTGCACAGGCGAGCCTGCGACGTGATCCCAGAAATTTGAAAGATTTCAACTTCTCATCGCTCAGAAAAAGGACCAATGAGCGGACAGGATGCTTCTCCGCACATCTCCGGGCAACCACGAAGGAGAAGTTAATACTTGCCGTGTCGGGTTTCCCAGAGCGTTAAAACATTTCTACAAGAGAGATGTTCACAAAGAGGCAGCGGCGTGTTGGCGGGTTGGTTGCGAGTGTGGTCTCATCACCACAGTTTCTTTTTCTGTTTGTAACGCGGGATGAACCCATTCACGTATTTTATAGTAAGTCAGAAGTGAGACTTCACTTAACTCTAAGTGTCAACTGCTTTGCCGTACCAAGCTTACTAATAAGCACAGCACGGCAGCTGGCATAAGTGCTGTACAGATTAAAACATGGGACACACAGCAATAGAAGCGTAATCCACAATAAAAACACACAAAAACTTCATAAAACATAGTCAGGAAGTAAAAACCCAACATTCCCTCCAATCTGACGGCTGATCTAAACAACAGAAGATTGGCTATTCGCCCTGAAACAGAGCCAGGGTATCTGCCGGTTGAAGGAACCAAATTTAAGACTTTTTAAGACCCTTTTTAAGGCCATTTTGCCAATTTAAGCAACTTTTTAAAATTTTATTTATGCTATAATTTCCAGCTATTGCCTGGAACCGGTGCTAACCACGTCGCAAACGTGGGATTAGCCATCCAGTTACCATTAAACTTGCACTTCCCCGCGGCGCAAGCTCCCACTAGCTTAACGTGCTCATCTAAAAACAGCCCCCTTTCACAACCAACTGAATGTGTACGGTTCCGCTAACGCCAACACCACGCACAAAAAATGCTGAACGCTAGCTAGAAATTCACGAAAATTTTATAGAAATAAAATGATCTTGTTTATTGGGTCTTTGGTCATTTAAGACCTTTGGAAACTGTATTTAAGGATATTTAAGGCCTTAAATTTGGAAAAGCTAATTGAAGACTTTTTAAGGACCCGCGGACACCCTGAGAGCGCGTCGCTGGCTTTTGCCGCTGGCCGCACGGCACCTCCCACGAGTCAGGCTATCGAAGCGACAGCGAAAGGTTTCGCTGATCGCAGTCGCCTCTCGTGTGTCGAGCCCATAAACAATTCCAAGCTTCAGGTTCATTCTCCAAGTCCTTTGCTGACATTTCTCCAGATTCGCTCTTCCCTTCGCCTCACCTCTTGATGGACTCATCATCAGTATTTTGTGGACCATCTTCTCCACCGGGCCCAGTTTCTTCTTCCTAAATTTCATGCCGTTGGGGCCCCGCAGGGCCACGATCCGGCGCTTTCCGTCACATTTCAGGTCTGTCCATTTCTTCATAATCTGACGTACCTGCAGGAACAAAGAACCATCATCATCAACATCTTCATCATCATCTGTGAGAGTAGACGATGGTCAGCTTTAAACCAAAACATTCTGGACTGAAAAGGTCACAAATCTAGACCTTTACCTGCTCGTTAGGATATAAAAGTGAACATTAGCTCAGTGAGATGGATGA
The DNA here is from genome assembly GCF_043380555.1 of Nothobranchius furzeri. Classification (NCBI taxonomy): domain Eukaryota; kingdom Metazoa; phylum Chordata; class Actinopteri; order Cyprinodontiformes; family Nothobranchiidae; genus Nothobranchius; species Nothobranchius furzeri. The sequence continues at coordinate 57,446,814 of NC_091753.1, read as the reverse complement.
AAATCATCTCTATGTTTAGATGTTTGTGGAAAAACTGCAAACACAGATATCCGTTTTAATGTGGCGTTGTTTAAAATGAGTAAAAATCGTTAAGGCCCGGTCACAAACCTCTCTGTAATTCTCTCCTAGACCGTTGACCTGATCGGTGATTTCAGCCCAGGTCTGTTTCTTGGATTCTGCCGACACTCCCTGGTTAAACTTCCCTAAAAGCAGAAAACATTTCATGGAACGGTTCTGAAACTAGAGGAAAACTGCACCGGAGCAAAGAATCCGTGGAGAAACCTGAGCCGAGACACAAGCAGGAGGGTTCCTCTCTAAAGAACCTGTTCACGGCCATCTCAACCGTGGACTACTGCACACATACCTATACGTCCGGTAAGCAGCTGATCTTGAGAAATTCAGATCAAATAAGAACTTTTAAGCGCAAACAGCATCCCATTATCCATGTGAAACGTTCTAACTCACTCAGGAGGATGAATCTGTTCCTCTTCACTGCATCCAGAAGCGTCTTGATCTCATGGTAGGAGAACCTGGGTTTGGGTTTCAGCGCTCCTTTCACTTCTCCTACCCTAAACTCCTCGTCCTCCTCGCGCCACGTGGCCGGCGCGACTGACATGGCTCTCCCGCTGCCTGCTCCTCTCCTCACCTAAACGTCAGAAAAATCCGGGTTCCCCTCCCCGCAGAGAGGAGGAAAAAATGTCACTTAACCGCAACAGTGAAGCCATTTTCACACAAACTCATCCAGGTGAATTTTGTTTACATGTTGATATAAAAAACAGATAAAACAAATCAGAATAAATCCTTACATAAACACTCCGTTTCTGTCCTATAGGTCAGGGTTTCCCAACCTTTTCTTACTTGTGCACCCCATGAGCCATTTTCTCGCACGAGCACCCCCTTAGTCAAACGTATCGGTGATTCTCCAAAAGCAGAGCGCACAACTGATTATTAAACAAAGATCATTTCATTAAAACTACCCAACACTGAACCACGTCTCACATCCTGTCTGACTCGTGAATGATTTACCTTTGTGACAATCCTCCAGAAAAAAAGACCCCATACACAAACTTTTTAAATTTATAATTAAATAGTTCCACTTGCCCCCTGTGGAGTGTTTACGTACCACTAGGAGAGGTAGTCATATCCACACCCAGAGACCCACAATAGGTGAGCGACCAGGTAGGCATCCTTAAATCATCTCTAGAAATCTAATTACCTGGTATGTTTTTACTGTACCTATTAAAATAAACTAAATCCAAAGCCAAACGTGTCTGTGAATAAGTATTTAAATGCCACTAGCATTAAGGAACTTTAAAAAAAAATACAAACAACATTGTTTCTATCAATTTTATTAAATATTTGACTTACATTTTAATGGAAAATGCAGCGAATTAGCAAAATAACTATAGGTGGTACAGATTCAGAAGGAAAACAGATTTTGTACCTGAGTGAGAACTATCCATACACTCAGAAAAAAAGTCTTAAAAGCTAATAATCAAAATTAAATACTTATAAAATTAGCATTTATAAATATTTAACTAGAGCCGCTTTTCAGGATACTGTTTCCTGTTTCTAACCCTTTACTGCCCCCTGCTGGTTCAATTCCACATAAACAAACCTTTGAAGAGCCACTCGGAACTTAGCAAGGTCCTGGTATTAATTCAGCTTTTCAAACAACCGGTGCGTATGTTTACTAATTTTATTAATGTTAAAATGGTACAACTGTAATAACAGTGTATTTAATATGTTTCAGAGCAGTAACCAAATGTAAAAAAAACACCCTCGTTTAGTTTCCTGGGATTACTGTTTAGATTTGTTTTCATTCTAAATAGTAAAGTTTGTTTTATAGCGTATTACTGATAAAAACGTAACGTTAACGCAATTTACCAAAGTTACGCATTTGTTTATTAGCTTTTTAGTTATTTAAATGAGGGGAAAATCGTCGGGTCACGTGGTGCGTCTGAGCCAATCAGCTGCTCTCCTCTCCTGTCTTTGTTGAGTCCAAACCTGATCCTCTTCGGAGCGCAGCGGCTCCGCCATCTCCGCTAACCACACCGACTAAGTACGTTGTTTAGCGGCGACAGTCAGAAACGCAACGGCAGAGAGGATGTCGGTGCGAGTCCGCGAATTTATTGTGAGTGTAGCGGTGAAGCTAAGGGTTGTAATAATGCGTCTTTCCTCTGCTTTCAGCGCTAACACGCGACGAACGGCGGCCAAGATGGAGGGCGACGTTTCTGTTAGCGTTCGGCTCGGTTTTTACCTTTTCGCTTCTACTTGGCTTTGCGCGTTGTGTTTTACTTTCATAAGTGCGATGTGCGGCGCAGAGGTCAAATAGAATCGATGGGAAATAATTACCGGTTTGGAAAAAAAGATGGCGTTGTTCTTTCCTCGGAGGTTCTCCCTCTCCCGAAAGTTCGGAATGACGAGAAATGCGCAGACTCCGCAGCGCGTGAGATTTTTTTTTTGTCACCCTGAACGCGCAATATTTTCATCCTGCTGCGCGCCCCCATCTGGCACGGAAACAGTCCGCACTAACACTCCCAAAGTTCAAACACAATTCCCATATAAGACAATTAATTCACGAGATTGGTAATTTTTCTCTATAATTATGTTTCACAGGCTGATATTTAACCTTAGAGAAGTTCAAAAGAATTTAGATAACATTAGTTCCACTTGCTAGGTCAAATCATTTTATTTCACATTTTAACTAGTTTGGCAGAAAACAATAGCCTCCCCATACTAGAGTGTAAGTAACTTGGTTAGTTGTCATTTAAATCAGACTGATTTTATACCATAAAATATGTATTCCAACAATTTTAGGAATTAAGAAATGCACAACCAATCACTAATCAGATTATTAAAAACTGCTAAATAATATTCAGAACGTGAGTTTATGTCAAGAAAATAAACTAAAATGCCATTAAACTGATCAAAGTGCAAATCAATCAAATTAGCCACTTATAAAATACAATGTGTTCAAAAAACCAACCATACTGTGCAAATCATTCCTAAGAAATCTTTTGGTATTTTTAGCAAAACCTTGATTAGAATAGATTCCTCTTGAAATTACAGATTATTTACATAATCCCATCGCATCGCAGTGGCAGATGTGGAGACCGAGGAGGCGCAGCTCCAGGTTTGTCCGCTTGGTGTCGCCAGAGACCATCTTCTTAAAATAAATACGTGTTTCCTTCCTCAGAGCAATACCCGCGGTGGCCTACAGAGGGCACCACCACACATACGTGTCTCAGACTGGGAACTGGGTGCTGGAAGGTGGATCTATACTGGGATCTCATCTGACAGCTGTGACATTAATTTATCTTTTTCTTTGAATGGTTAATTATTTTATTTGTGAAAAAAAACAAGATTTGGTCTTAGAATTTAACGTCACACCCAGGAAGCTTATCAACACTGCGCTATTCACATTATTGCGTTAACATTTTAGATTTTATAGATCATCAGTGTGGTTCTGCTCCTGCTGTTGCTGCTGGTGATAGTTCTGCCGCAGCGACCCACTTTCCCAGCACGGGTCATTAAAAGCTCCCATGAATTCTGCTGAGTGACTAGGCTGCCTTATAGGAGGAAACAGAAACGCATGCAAGTGCTAATTTTATGATTTTTTTGTTTTGTTTTTTTTGTATAAAGCTAAAAATACACTGGTCCTCTAAAATGTTTTCAATCTTTTATAAAGTTTCATTACGATGCCTATAAACCATATAGGCCTGTGTCAGAAAATGACACTGTTTGGTTCCGATAAGCAGATTTTTCAGTCTGAACAGTTTAACTAAATATTTTTAAAAAGCATTTTAGTGGAAAAAAGAGTCACTTTTAGCTTTTTCTGCTAATAAATTGATGGAAAGCTCAGTCTGTCTGGACTCTTCAAATTCTGGAAGTGAAAAATACTAAAACGCCTTTTATGTTGTCAATTTAAACATTAGTCAGGTTTGAGTTTTCCTCGGTCACAGCTACAAAGAGCTGAGGAACCACACATGGCTCCAGGGCCGCAGGCTGAAGACCTCTAACAGTTGGTCTCTGATATGAACAAATCTAACACAAAGGATCAGCATCATCATCTCAGAAGTTCCTGAGGATAATACGTGAATCTCCAACAGCACAGTAAGGGGAAACAAAGCTCAGGGTGGCAGAAACTGAGGAGGGGTGAAGGGCAGTTCTATCGTTTCATTAGGCTGGTAGCTTTCTGGTTGGCGGCTTCGATCCGGGACACGTTGAGATTAGCCTGCAGGGAGAGACGGAAGCAGGAAGAGGACATTAGACACGGACTGATTCCGGTCCGTCTCTCTGTGGTGGTTTATCAGGTGGCCAAACATTTATGCATATGTAGTGTATGACTACATACTAGAATCAACACTGTTTGCTATCAGTTGTTAATTCTGAGAAAGATCAAGCACATTAGCATATGAGCTTATACCATGTATAAATATCTAAGATACTTATTTAATCGATAGAAGTTCATACACCAACCTACTTGGTCTATTTTTAATCCAAAGATTAATGTTTAATTTAAGATAATTACATTTAATAGCAAAAGTTTATTTCTGTATCAGAAGTTAGGAGTCTTTGCTCACATAAAATACACATAAAAAACAAAACGTGTTCCTTTTTAGATCACATGATGACTAATCAAATGTAGGTGAATTGTTTTAGAGTGTAAAAGCTTCATGTCCATTTTTAAGTCTATTAACTACGCATTATTTTAGTTTTTAATGTAATTTTCTGGAAATAAAATCCTGAACAGACTCATGTTGATGTATCGGACCAGAAAAGCATCAGGTCCAGGGAACCAGAACCTTTGATGTTTCACAGCTACACACATTTAATGAGGCCTTAATATGAAATGATTGACTATTATGCATGATGCGTTATTGGTGTTAAAAAAAATCTAAATGTTCTGACTTGACTTGGGGACTTTCATCTGCATCTTGCATCATTTGACCTGATTCAGGGCTGTTTTGGCTGCAAACGGATCCAAGCGGTGGCTGAAACTGAAACCATCCATTTCCCCTCGGGTGACGCAACGCGGTACAACCAGAAGAGAATGCTGCCACACCGGGACGTCTAACCAGGTCACCATGGTAACGTGACCTCACCTTCTCTCGTATGCGATCGATCTGGTCTTTTTGGGACTCCAGCTCGTTGCCGATGTCCAGAGCCATGCTCTTCAGATTCCCCACGATGCTGCCAACGTGAGTCAGGTTCTCCTCCATCTCATCTTCTCGGGCGTCGTTGGTCACCCTGAAACAAACGGGAGTGAGTTGCATGAGATGTGTGTGTGTGTGTGTCCCATGTTTGTTCAGCTGCCTGAATGATAGAGTCACCTGTCAGGTGTTTGAAAAGCGAAGCAAACACACACACACACAGCTGCCTCCTCTACACAGCACACGGCTCATTGAACCCTCTCTCTACCTGCGGATGTGTCCGCCGCTCATGATCATTTGCTCTCGCTCGTCAACGACCCGAGACGATGGTGGCTGATTGGACACCACACCGTCCTGATTGGAGGCTCCGCCCCACACCGCCTTGTACGCCCCGCTCTCCTCAAAGGCCTTCAGTCTGAGGAGAGAAAGTCACCTGGTGAGACTACGTCTCCTAACAGGTTAGGGGTCTGCAACCTGTGGTTCTAAAGGAGAAAGTTGACTTTTCTTCTATTCAACTTGTTGCAATAAATGCACAAAAGTCAGCAGAGTCCTACTATGGAACGGCTGCCTGTGTAAATCGAGACACTAGTGAACAAATTATTCTAAATCATTGGAAAATGTGTATTTTCATTAAGCCTAACTTCTTAAAACAATGGAAAGTAATAAGTGGCAGAAAAAATGATGTAAAATAAAATCGTTATGATTTTTTGTTATTTAATATCAGATAAATTTGATTTTATTTTTAAATACATTTTATTCCTTGTTTATTATTATTATTATTATTATTATTATTATTATAAAGTGTCCTGCTCAAGTCTCAGGAAAAGAAGGACCTCAAAGCTTTATTTATGTCATGGTGTTGATTTTTTCTATAGAAAAACTGAAGTAGAGCACAGTTCCCAACAACAAAGTACCAATTTTCTTGTGCCTAGTTAAGATAATTATGACTTAAGTGACTAAAATTGTAGTCAGTAGGACATCAAGAGGAAATGGCTTTTTTAGTCGTAAAGGTTGCAGACTCCTGAGTGAGGTGATGCTCAGAGTGGGCTCAAATATATAATAAAATGTGTCATATGGCAGACAAGTAAGCAACTGAAACACACACACACACCTGTCTTTCCATCATAGCGAGGACCGTCCTTTGACTAACCATAGCCAATGCTGTTCTACTCCTAGCCCTAACCTTAACTGAAACCTAACTTAGTCATGTGCGCCATACTAACTAACGAGTAAGGCTCTGCAACACCAAAGTGGGGATCAGCAAAATGTCCTCAGTTTACAGGTAAAAAGCTTGTCATTGGTCCTCGCTTTGATGTATAGACAAGTACACACACACACACACCTACTTATCACAGGTGCAGAGCCCGCAGCACTTTCCCAGGTCAGTCAGGTTTTTCTCTGCCTCCTTCATATCGGAGTTGATCTGATCCAAACCCTCCTCTATACGCTCCAACTGCTCTACAGGAGGAGCAGGGCGAGGAGCACAATGCAAAATCAAAAGAACAAAAAAAGCTGAAGCTATGAAGCAGCCACAAGCCCACAAAACTCTAAAGAAATCATAAAAAGTCACGTTGCACCAACGTCTACAACAAGCGGTTTGCAGTCCGACCTCAGAGCCCAGTTTCATTGCTTTTCTCTCCAACTGACCAATTTTTGAATCAATGTTTCATTTTTGCAAGCAGATGTTAGTTTGTTTCATTTTGTCTTCTGTAAGTGGTGCCATCTTAGGCCCTGTCCACACGTAGCCGGGGATCTCTAAAACGTAGATATGTTTCTACGTTTTGGCCTGTCATCCACACGAAAACGGAGTTTTTTCACACGAAAACGGATCTTTTTAAAAACTCCGGCCAAAGTGAAGATCTGCGTTTTCTCCGTTTTGGGTGTCTGCGTGTGGACGGACAAAACCGGAGTTTTAAGGACCGCAACGTCACTTTCCGCGACAAAAAAATGCTGACATCACGTGTGCGACCTGTGTTTACACTAGCCGACAGCATGGATGCCCTCAGAGCTGCGCTCGCTTTATCAATTGTCCAAGCGCTTTCTGCTTGTTTGTTTTTGCAAGCGGAATTACTGCTCCTTGCGGAAGACCACAGACGAAGGACGAGGTTAAGAACGGGGGAAGTACTGCCGCCTGCAGGTCTGGCATGTCCTTAACAACGTATTTATCCGGGTACGTGTGGACAGAGTTTTTTTAAACGAGGTGGTGTGGATGCAAGTTTTTGGAGGGGCGGATATTCGTTTTTAAAAAAAAACCCGGCTACGTGTGGACTAGGCCTTAATGTCTAAACACAGAAACAGCAATAATAACGGGTGTTCACCTTTACGGGCCTGGGTTGGGCCACGTTCCACGTCTGCGCCCATGCATGTCTCATGTGACTGTGGATTCGTACAACGTTTGCAGGACAGGATCAGAAAAAAGGTACTAATAACAGATACTTGTATCGGGGGCGGGGCTTTAAACCCACCACTACCAGCTGCTTGTTTTGAACTTCGCTACTTCCCCGTCTGGTTCTTACGCGCACAGAAGCAGAACTTCCTGGAAGTGGAGTGCAGCCCTTGATAATCAAGCCCTTTCATCTCCGATCATTTCTGGCCAATATTTCCCCAAGGAGGGTTTACGTTTTGTGTACTTTAGTAAACGTTCCCTTGTCCGATTTTCTCAAACACGATTGGTCAGTTAGAGCCCAAACCCTCTGCTTACAGAGATGACAGCTGATGGAACTGGGCACTGGCGTGTGTGTTTGGACACTAGCTAATGCCGACGTACTTCCTGAGAGGCCAGATGCACAGACCACAGCACTGGGCCATGTCCGTCAGGTTCTTCTCTGCCTCCCTCATGTCCCTGTTTATGGACTCCATTCCTTCCTCAATTCGCTCCAACTGTTCTGTTAGCAACACCGGATTTAAAGATGGAGAGATTTAGGGTGTTGCACCAACAACTCACCAATCGGATCTACTTCAGACATGCACGAGAAATCGGAGCTGTGTGCAAACATCATCGTGGAAACCTGACGTTTGGTGTTAGTGGCTCAGAGTGGTCGACAACCAACATGAACTGAAGCGGAGGAGTCCAGGAATCTCAGGGTCTTGCTCACGAGTGAGGGAAGGAGGGAGCGGGAGATCGGCAGGCGGGTTGGGGCGGCGTCTGCGGTGATGCGGATGCTGAACCGGTCTGTTGTGGTGAAGAAGGAGCTGAGCCAGAAAGCCAGGCTTTCAATTTACCGGTCGATCTACCGCCCAGTCCTCACCTGCGGTCACAAGCTCTGGGTGATGACCGAAAGAACAAGATGGCGGATACAAGCGGCCGAAATGAGTTTTCTCCGCAGGGTGGCCGGGCTCAGCCTTAGGAAGAGGATGAGGAGCTCGGGACAGACTCGGAGTAGAGCCGCTGCTCCTCCATATCGTGAGGTGTCAGTTGAGGTGGTTTGGGCATCTTGTTAGGACGCCTCCTGGACGCCTCCCCAGGGAGGTGTTTCAGGCATGTCCTGCTGGCAGGAGGCCCCCCTGGCCAACCCAGGACACGTTGGAGAAAGTGCATCTCCGGACTGGCCCAGGAACGCCTTGGGGTGTTACCGGAGGAGCTGGTGGAGGAGGCCGGGGAGAGGACAGTCTGGAATTCCTTAGTTGGTATGCTGCCCCCGCGACCCGGATAGGCGGAAGAAGATGAGAGACGAGATAAACCAACACCGCAAGTGCACTGCTGGCTTTTAAAAAGACACAAGGCTCACATTGCGTGGTTATTTCTGACGGAGTCTCCCTCCCTGTGGATCGCCTGATCCGGGGTTTGTTCGGGTGGGGCGGAAGCTGTCCACACACACCTTTTAAATTATCAGTCACGCACACCGTGGTGGTACTGACGTCATCTCCACACATCCCAGCAGTGTGCGCTCTGGTCACAGGTTGAGGTTTGTGTGCAGAGCTGAATAACCCATAAATAAAAAGCACTCGATTCATCCGAATGTGAAAGCGACAGCTGTGGAAGATTCGTTCAAAAAAAGAAAACACTCTGATTAAGATCACATCACCTACCTGATCAATGAGACATTTTCCTGGCAGCTCTCAAAATCTTTACGATGATAGGCGCTTTATAGAAGATTGTTTCTTCTTCACGTTTAATCTACACAGTTGGTTTGTATTCATCTGGAAGAATTCTGCTCGATGATAAAACTTCATTTATTTTATGTTCCAGGTTTGGTATCATTTTAGAAAACCTCCCAACTGTTCCACAGATCTGTTTTTTAAATATAAAAACAATATTGTTTATGAATAATACACCGAAATATAACCAGTGGGATTATGGGACTTAATTGATGAGTTTAAATGATCACATGGTGAATTATTCCATATGGATGCTATAAATATTTGGTAAAATACCTAATTAGCTCATTTCATGAATGTACTGTAAAAATGTGTCATGTTCTGTCTCCCTCTGTTCCCCTGCCAAGCTCTTGGTTCCACCAGGTTCTCCTCAGCCCTCTCTAGCCTTCCCTCTGGTGTCCTCCTAATCACTCCCGGTTAGGCCCTGTCCACACGTAGCCGGGGATCTGCCAAAACTTAGATATTTTTCTACGTTTTGGCCTGTCATCCACACGAAAACGAAGTTTTTTCACACGAAAACGGATCTTTTTAAAAACTCCGGCGAAAGTGAAGATCTGCGTTTTCTCCGTTTTGGGTGTCTGCGTGTGGACGGACAAAACCGGAGTTTTAAGGTCCGCAACGTCACTTTCCGCGACAAAACAATGCTGACATCACGTGTGCGACCTGTGTTTACACTAGCCGACAGCATGGATGCCCTCAGAGCTGCGCTCGCTTTATCAATTGTCCAAGCGCTTTCTGCTTGTTTGTTTTTGCAAGAGGAATTACTGCTGCTTGTGGAAGACCACAGACGAAGGACGAGGTTAAGAACGGGGGAAGTACTGCCGCCTGCAGGTCTGGCATGTCCTTAACAACGTATTTATCCGGGTACGTGTGGACAGAGTTTTTTTAAACGAGGTGGTGTGGATGCAAGTTTTTGGAGGGGCGGATATTCGTTTTTAAAAAAAAACCCGGCTACGTGTGGACTAGGCCTTAATGTCTAAACACAGAAACAGCAATAATAACGGGTGTTCACCTTTACGGGCCTGGGTTGGGCCACGTTCCACGTCTGCGCCCATGCATGTCTCATGTGACTGTGGATTCGTACAACGTTTGCAGGACAGGATCAGAAAAAAGGTACTAATAACAGATACTTGTATCGGGGGCGGGGCTTTAAACCCACCACTACCAGCTGCTTGTTTTGAACTTCGCTACTTCCCCGTCTGGTTCTTACGCGCACAGAAGCAGAACTTCCTGGAAGTGGAGTGCAGCCCTTGATAATCAAGCCCTTTCATCTCCGATCATTTCTGGCCAATATTTCCCCAAGGAGGGTTTACGTTTTGTGTACTTTAGTAAACGTTCCCTTGTCCGATTTTCTCAAACACGATTGGTCAGTTAGAGCCCAAACCCTCTGCTTACAGAGATGACAGCTGATGGAACTGGGCACTGGCGTGTGTGTTTGGACACTAGCTAATGCCGACGTACTTCCTGAGAGGCCAGATGCACAGACCACAGCACTGGGCCATGTCCGTCAGGTTCTTCTCTGCCTCCCTCATGTCCCTGTTTATGGACTCCATTCCTTCCTCAATTCGCTCCAACTGTTCTGTTAGCAACACCGGATTTAAAGATGGAGAGATTTAGGGTGTTGCACCAACAACTCACCAATCGGATCTACTTCAGACATGCACGAGAAATCGGAGCTGTGTGCAAACATCATCGTGGAAACCTGACGTTTGGTGTTAGTGGCTCAGAGTGGTCGACAACCAACATGAACTGAAGCGGAGGAGTCCAGGAATCTCAGGGTCTTGCTCACGAGTGAGGGAAGGAGGGAGCGGGAGATCGGCAGGCGGGTTGGGGCGGCGTCTGCGGTGATGCGGATGCTGAACCGGTCTGTTGTGGTGAAGAAGGAGCTGAGCCAGAAAGCCAGGCTTTCAATTTACCGGTCGATCTACCGCCCAGTCCTCACCTGCGGTCACAAGCTCTGGGTGATGACCGAAAGAACAAGATGGCGGATACAAGCGGCCGAAATGAGTTTTCTCCGCAGGGTGGCCGGGCTCAGCCTTAGGAAGAGGATGAGGAGCTCGGGACAGACTCGGCGTAGAGCCGCTGCTCCTCCATATCGTGAGGTGTCAGTTGAGGTGGTTTGGGCATCTTGTTAGGACGCCTCCTGGACGCCTCCCCAGGGAGGTGTTTCAGGCATGTCCTGCTGGCAGGAGGCCCCCCTGGCCAACCCAGGACACGTTGGAGAAAGTGCATCTCCGGACTGGCCCAGGAACGCCTTGGGGTGTTACCGGAGGAGCTGGTGGAGGAGGCCGGGGAGAGGACAGTCTGGAATTCCTTAGTTGGTATGCTGCCCCCGCGACCCGGATAGGCGGAAGAAGATGAGATACGAGATAAACCAACACCGCAAGTGCACTGCTGGCTTTTAAAAAGACACAAGGCTCACATTGCGTGGTTATTTCTGACGGAGTCTCCCTCCCTGTGGATCGCCTGATCCGGGGTTTGTTCGGGTGGGGCGGAAGCTGTCCACACACACCTTTTAAATTATCAGTCACGCACACCGTGGTGGTACTGACGTCATCTCCACACATCCCAGCAGTGTGCGCTCTGGTCACAGGTTGAGGTTTGTGTGCAGAGCTGAATAACCCATAAATAAAAAGCACTCGATTCATCCGAATGTGAAAGCGACAGCTGTGGAAGATTCGTTCAAAAAAAGAAAACACTCTGATTAAGATCACATCACCTACCTGATCAATGAGACATTTTCCTGGCAGCTCTCAAAATCTTTACGATGATAGGCGCTTTATAGAAGATTGTTTCTTCTTCACGTTTAATCTACACAGTTGGTTTGTATTCATCTGGAAGAATTCTGCTCGATGATAAAACTTCATTTATTTTATGTTCCAGGTTTGGTATCATTTTAGAAAACCTCCCAACTGTTCCACAGATCTGTTTTTTAAATATAAAAACAATATTGTTTATGAATAATACACCGAAATATAACCAGTGGGATTATGGGACTTAATTGATGAGTTTAAATGATCACATGGTGAATTATTCCATATGGATGCTATAAATATTTGGTAAAATACCTAATTAGCTCATTTCATGAATGTACTGTAAAAATGTGTCATGTTCTGTCTCCCTCTGTTCCCCTGCCAAGCTCTTGGTTCCACCAGGTTCTCCTCAGCCCTCTCTAGCCTTCCCTCTGGTGTCCTCCTAATCACTCCCGGTTAGGCCCTGTCCACACGTAGCCGAGGATCTGCCAAAACGTAGATATTTTTCTACGTTTTGGCCTGTCATCCACACGAAAACGAAGTTTTTTCACACGAAAACGGATCTTTTTAAAAACTCCGGCCAAAGTGAAGATCTGCGTTTTCTCCGTTTTGGGTGTCTGCGTGTGGACAGACAAAACCGGAGTTTTAAGGTCCGCAACGTCACTTTCCGCGACAAAACAATGCTGACATCACGTGTGCGACCTGTGTTTACACTAGCCGACAGCATGGATGCCCTCAGAGCTGCGCTCGCTTTATCAATTGTCCAAGCGCTTTTTGCTTGTTTGTTTTTGCAAGCGGAATTACTGCTCCTTGCGGAAGACCACAGACGAAGGACGAGGTTAAGAACGGGGGAAGTACTGCCGCCTACAGGTCTGGCATGTCCTTAACAACGTATTTATCCGGGTACGTGTGGGCAGAGTTTTTTTTTTTAAACGAGGTGGTGTGGATGCAAGTTTTTGGAGGGGCGGATATTCGTTTTTTTTAAAAAACCCGGCTACGTGTGGACTAGGCCTTAGTCCCCACTTGATTTTTTATTAGTTCTCCTCATCCCTCTAGTTATTAGTTGTTTACATTTGCCCTCAGTCTTTAAGTTTAGTTATCTGTGTTTTATAGGTTTATCTGCCCTCCTGCTTGTTTCTTTCCACCACTTAGATTATTGTACGCACCTGCCTTCCCTCCGGCTCTCACTACTCACACCTGTCACCTGTTCCCCTGATCACCTCCCTCTGTGTTTAAAACCCTGTCTTGTCCTTCAGTGTTTGTTGGTCCGTTGTATGTGTATGTGCTGTTCTGTTCCCTCCTCCCGTGTTTTGCCTGAGTCCTTGCTCATGTTTTTGAGCTTCTGTTTTCGTGTTTGACCGCTGGATTAAGCCTCCAGCTTGAAAATAAAGAAGAAATAAAGAGTTATCTTCTTGTCTGAGTGATCTGGCGTTCTGCATCTTGGGTTCAAACCTCCTGCCTTTCGGTCAGCGTGACAAAATGTATCATAAACAAAAACTGGACCAATATTTGAATGAGTCGTATAATGATGTAGACAACTTTACATCAAGTTAATATAGAATATTTATTTATTTGGATGAAACTGGATCATAATTACCTCCTTGTTCATCTAACATCACCACAGTCCGGATCCCGAGGTCTTTACTCTGGAGGAGGAACATAAAAACACTTCATGAAAATAAAGTACAAATCTGACTAATATATAAAAAGAGACACAATGGCTTCACGTGCTTTAAATAAATAATAAAAAACAAACATAAACAATCTGACTGGATTTCTGTGACGTGACTGAGAGGCTCAACGATCTTTGTTTTTAAACAGTTGTTGAGACATTTTCAGTCATTCTGAAATGTGTTTTTGTGTAGAAGTTTTTCACCGACTGTAGAAAGCCTGCATGAACAGAAGCTGTTCACGTAGCTTGTGGGGAAAAAGTTATTATTTTTTTTTTACTTTTACGTAGAAAAACACCTAAAAATGACTGAAAAACCATCTTGTTTAAAAATCAGGTTCCATAATTTTTAATTATCTACTTTGATGAGTTTAGTCTTCTTTGTTTTGACTCGTGTGAGATTACAGAGTGAGTGAGTGAGTGAGTGAGTGAGTGAGTGAGTGAGTGAGTGAGTGAGTGAGTGAATACCTCCTCGACCAACTGAACCATCCGTCTCGTGCTTTCCAGGGACTAAAAACAGACAAAATCAGTTTTAGTTCCTATTGGATCAACATGTTTAATTTTTAAATAATGAGCCTTGATTATTACTGGATTTTAAACCCTTCAGGAAGGAAATTTGAACCTGAATTGTTTCCTCTATCAATCAATCAATCAATCAATTTTATTTGTAGAGCACCTTCCGACGTTATCAGAAGCCCAAGGTGCTGAACAGCATCATAAAAACATTCCCAGTACCTGGGCATGGGAGCAAGATAAAAACATAAAATCATAAAATAACAAGCAAGCAATATTACAAACACAGAGAGGTAACGGAATGAGACTAATCAATTAAAAACAAATGGTGGACAAAATAAGATCAAGCATCCGGATCAAAAAGAAGAAGAATTAAAAACCATGATGTCAGGGCAATTCAATGAACCCTAGAGCTGAAAAACAATCAAATAGAAATGAGTCTTTAGACGAGACTAAAGCCCCATTCCCATCTGTACCGGGTCGGCCCGGGCCGGGCAGCATAGGTTGTTTACATATCTGGGTGGCCTGGAATTTTCCCGGGCCAACGGGACGGTGCCTGCCTGATGCTCAATGGCAATTCATTCCACAGAGTTGGAGCCAAAACAGAAAATGCACGATAACCCCTCGATCGATACATCGACCGGGGGACCACCAGAAGTTCCTGCTCGGCTGAGCGAAGTATTTCATTTTTTATAAACGGCCTAATTATTGTGTTTTCATCAAGAAACCCTTCCAACACCATCTCAAAGAGCAAGTCACCCCCTACCAGAGTCTAACTCCACTCCCACTTCATGTTTGAAAAATGCAACAAATGCTGTTGCCTGGCAGACCGAAAAGGCAGAGCTGCTAACAAATACACACACACACACACACACACACACACAGGCTCACGACAGCATTGTGACATCATAATGTACCAGTTTACATCATAGCATACCTCTTAGCCAATAGCGGTGGCAGATTTAAATTCAAATGCAGAGCAGAGTTTTTACCTGACGACGGCACAACACTGACAGTTTTCGTCGTCGTCGTCGTCGTCGTCTTCCTCCGCTTATCCGGGTCCGGGTTGCGGGGGCAGCATCCCAATTAGGGAGCTCCAGGCCGTCCTCTCCCCGGCCTTGTCCACCAGCTCCTCCGGCAGGACCCCAAGGCGTTCCCGGACCAGATTGGAGATGTAACCTCTCCAACGTGTCCTGGGTCGACCCGGGGGCCTTCTGCCGGCAGGACATGCCCGAAACACCTCCCCGGGGAGGCGTCCAGGAGGCATCCTGACCAGATGCCCAAACCATCTCAACTGGCTCCTTTCGATCCGGAGGAGCAGCGGTTCTACTCCGAGTCCCTCCCGAATGTCCGAGCTCCTCACCCTATCTCTAAGGCTGAGCCCGGCCACCCTACGGAGGAAACTCATTTCGGACGCTTGTATCCGCGATCTCGTTCTTTCGGTCATTACCCAAAGCTCATGACCATAGGTGAGGATTGGGACGTAGATCGACCGGTAAATCGAGAGCCTGGCTTTCTGGCTCAGCTCCCTCTTCCCCACGACAGATCGGCTCAGCGTCCGCATCACTGCAGACGCCGAACCAATCCGCCTGTCGATCTCCCGATCCCTCCTACCCTCACTCGTGAACAAGACCCCGAGATACTTAAACTCCTCCACTTGAGGTAGGACCTCTCCCCCGACCTGGAGGTGGCAAGCCACCCTTTTCCGGTCGAGAACCATGGTCTCAGATTTGGCGGTGCTGATCCTCATCCCAGCCGCTTCACATTCGGCCGCGAACCTACCCAGCAAGAGCTGAAGGTCAGAGCTGGATGAAGCTACGAGGACCACATCATCTGCCAAAAGCAGAGACGAGATTCTCCTGCCACCAAACTCGACACACTCCACACCACGGCTGCGTCTAGAAATTCTGTCCATAAAAGTGATGAACAGAACCGGTGACAAAGGGCAGCCCTGGCGGAGTCCAACCCTCACTGGGAACAGGTCCGACTTACTACCGGCTATGCGGACCAAACTCACGCTCCTCTGGTAAAGGGACTGAATGGCCCTTAAAAGAAAGCCACCCACCCCATACTCCTGGAGCGTCCCCCACAGGGTGCCCCTGGGGACACGGTCATAAGCCTTCTCCAAATCCACAAAGCACATGTGGATTGGTTGGGCAAACTCCCATGCCCCCTCCATCACCCTTGCAAGGGTATAGAGCTGGTCCACAGTTCCACGGCCAGGACGAAAACCACATTGCTCCTCCTCTATCTGAGATTCAACTATCGATCGGACCCTCCTCTCCAGTACCTTGGAGTAGACCTTTCCAGGGAGGCTGAGGAGTGTGATCCCCCTATAGTTGGAACACACCCTCAGGTCACCCTTCTTAAAGATGGGGACCACCACCCCGGTCTGCCACTCCCTAGGAACTGCCCCCGATGACCACGCAATGTTGTAGAGACGTGTCAACCATGACAGCCCTACAACATCCATAGCCTTGAGATACCCAGGACGAACCTCATCCGCCCCCGGGGCTCCGCCGCTGTGTAGTTGTTTGACTACCTCAGCAACTTCTGCCCCCGAGATCGGACAGTCCATCCCCAGGCCTCCCAGCTCTGGTTCCTCCTCGGAATGCGCATTGGTGGGATTGAGGAGCTCCTCAAAGTATTCCTTCCACCGTCCGACTATAGCCTCAGTTGACGTCAGCAGCTCCCCATCCCCACTGTAAACAGTGTGAGCGAGTTGCTGCCTTCCTCTCCTGAGGCGCCGGACAGTTTGCCAGAACCTCTTTGGAGCCGATCGATAGTCTTTCTCCATGGCCTCACCAAACTCCTCCCACGCCCGAGATTTTGCCTCGGCAACTGCCACTGCTGCACCCCGCTTGGCTATCCGGTACCTGTCTGCTGCCTCCGGAGACCCACAGACCAGCCACGCCCTGTAGGCCTCCTTCTTCAGCCTGACGGCTCCCCGAACCTCTGGTGTCCACCAGCGGGTACGGGGGTTGCCACCACGACTGGCACCGGCCACCTTACGACCACAGCTAGCAACAGCCGCCTCGACAATCGCAGAGTGGAACAAGGCCCACTCGGACTCAATGTCCCCCACTGCTCTCGGGACGTGGTCAAAGCTCTGCCGGAGGTGGGAGTTGAAGACCGTCTTGACAGGTTCTTCTGCCAGGCATTCCCAGCAGACCCTCACTATGCGTTTGGGTCTGCCAGGTCTACGCGGCATGTTCCCTTGCCATCTGATCCAACTCACCACCAGGTGGTGATCAGTTGACAGCTCCGCCCCTCTCTTCACTCGGGTGTCCAAAACATACGGCCGCAGGTCAGATGATACGACTACAAAATCTATCATCGACCTGTGACCTAGGCTGCCCTGGTACCAAGTGTACCGGTGGGCATCCTTATGTTCGAACATGGTGTTCGTTATGGCCAAACTGCGGCTTGCACAGAAGTCCAATAACAAAACACCGCTCGAGTTCTGATCAGGTGGGCCGTTCCTCCCAATCACACCCCTCCAGGTCAAGCTGTCATTGCCCACGTGAGCATTGAAGTCCCCCAGCAGGACAATGGAGTCCCCTGATGGAGCACTATCTAGCACTCGTCCCAGGGACTCCAAAAAGGGTGGGTACTCTGAACTGATATTTGGCCCATAAGCACAAACAACAGTCAGGACCCGTTCCCCGACCCGAAGGCGCAAGGAAGCTACCCTTTTGTCCCCCGGGGTAAACCCCAACACACAGGCAGAGAGTCTCGGGGCTAACAAAAAGCCAACCCCAGCCCTCCGCCTCTCACCCGGAGCAACTCCAGCAAAGTAGAGTGTCCAACCCCTCTCCAGGTCTCGGGTTCCAGAGCCAATGCTATGTGTCGAGGTGAGTCCGACTATATCTAGCCGGTACCGCTCAACCTCTGCCACAAGCTCCGGCTCCTTCCCCGCCAGCGAGGTGACGTTCCATGTCCCAAAAACTAGTTTTCTTGTCCGGGGATTGGACCGCCAAGGCTCCCGCCTTGGTCTGCCACCCGATTCACATTGCACCGGACCCTTCATGTTCCTCCTGTGGGTGGTGGGTCCACAGTTGGACGAGCCCATGTATCCGGTTCGGGCTGGGCCCGGCCGGGCCCCATGGGCGAAAGCCCGGCCACCAGGCGCTCACTCACGGGCCCCAACCCCAGGCCTGGCTCCAGGGTGGGACCCCGGTAACCCTCCGGGCCGGGTACTCCGACTCTTCGTTTTAACCGCCATGAAAGATCCTTCGAACCGTTCTTTGTCTCACCCTTCACCTAAGACCAATTTGTCATGGGAGACCCTACCAGGGGCACTAAGTGCCCCAGACAACATAGCTCCTAGGATCATTAGGGCACTCAAACTCCTCCACCACGATAAGGTGACGGTTCAAGGACAGTTTTAGGCAGAATATTTAAATTTTAACTAAGATGCACTGAAGTGCCAAATTATTGACGACACATGTCTGCAGCACGATTAGACACTCGTTTATTTTGTTTATCAGCAAAAAAAAAAGTTGATTCGGGGGTGACTTGCTCTTTAAGTTCAGTTCTCAAGATCCCATGAGTTCACCACATGCAAAGCGGAGTAATCGGACCGGCCATCCGAACTTCTCTCTTTAAGCTGAGAACCATCAAGCTGGGAAAAATCTGTCGTTTTTACCAACCAAGCAATGGTTCCTTTCAGAATAAAAGCTGAACTCGCTGACCCAAGGAGGGTCTCTTTTTGACGCTGTGAACCACCTGTCACTTTTACCTGGAGACTATCCAAAGACTGGTTTGTCGTGCTGTCGACACTGTTTCATCGGCTCCAGTACCAGAGGAGGGTCGTGGACCTGGCATCCGGATCTGTACGGAGGTCTCACTGACGTTATGTGGATGCGACACAAATGGCGTCTCATGTGTTTATGATTACAGGTCTCAAACTCTGATCAGTTAGGAGCAAAACATCATCTCCCACTCAGACTTTGCTTCTCCAGATACGAAGGTTCTGAATTTGACATCGTTCACACACACTTCATTCAAACAGAACATCCATCATTAGAGAGTTAGTCTTGTTAAATTGTTTAAAATTATTTAGTAATAAATTTCCTTAAACGTTGAAAGTCTCTCTCTCTTCTCTTGTCTCTCAGTTAATACAAAGTGTTATTTAAAATCCCTGTAATAAAAAGACCCAATCTTCTGATTTAAATAAGATGTGGTCCATAAGATGGATTTCATACTAGATATGAAATTTAACGTCTTATGGTCCTTAATTAAATGTAATTAACATCCTCGTTACAAATTAAATTGAATAAATGCCAGATTGTACCATTAGACACGCTCCAAAGACCATCTCCCATTTAAGATGTACATGTTTTGTATTTATTTCCTAGTTGGGCGTTGAGATCTTCTGGGTGAAAACAAAAGAGAAAAATATACTTTTATTTGACCTTTTTATGAATAAACCCATTTTCTATGAGCATCAAAACATAACTCTCCTCAGAGCTCACGTCTGCAGCCTATGACCTCATCCATATCACTCAGGGAGACTAACCATCACCATGGCAACCAGGTGAGCCAGGTGTCGTTAAGGGGAACTCCCCCTGGGTTTAGAACAGGTTGTGATCACATCTCTTGTGTTTGACGTGGTGTTAAATTGAGTTTCCTTCACCTCCGAGCTGTAAAACCCAGACTGAGATTTTGGAATTGAGCCAAAGGTGTTTTTAAGCTGATAGAAGTCGGAGCTTCTGAAACGCGTTTAGGAGCGAAGCTGCCTTTCTTCCACATTTCTGATTTAAAGCCGGTCACAAAAACATCCGCCGAACTTCAGAACTGTTGCTACGAGAAGCTTTTTGTCCCAGATGAAAACCACTTTTTACACATGCTGCAAACCTCTGACAGGAGAATTAAAAGCTTTTGATGCAAGTCTGCTGCAGATTTTCCTGTCAGTCCGTCATTAGAAAAAGAAGAAGCATCAGAGTCGGAATCCGTGGGAATAATTTTAATTTAGTTTCATTTAAAGAGAACGCCCAGCAGAGAGAACAAAAGCCAAACAACAACAGTGATGCTTCAAGGTTGAAAAACCCAACGGACATTACATCATTTGAGACGTTTACCTCATCTGTGACCTGATTGGCTCTGCTCTGTAGCTCCTCTTGCTCCGTCAGGATGGGCGGGTCTTCACGGCTCTTGGCCATTTGTCCGTGTGTGTGTGTGTGTGTGTGTGTGTGTGTGTGTGTGTGTGTGTGTGTCCGTGTGTGTGTGTGTGTGTGTGTGTGTGTGTGTTTCCAGTACTAGATGATCTGACCAGGCTACAGCATCAGCTGGTCGTTTGATCTGAGGTGAGAGAAGATGCAGCTTTAGTTTGTTTCCTTTAACAATCATTCCTGCACCTGTGATGGGTCTGAAGCACACGCAGGAGGAAGAAGAGAGAAAACTTGAGAAATTGTTTTAAAAATGGTAACTGGCCTGCATTTGTGTAGCGCCTTCTAGAGTACAACAACCCTAGCCTGGCAAGCCAGACTAAACAAATGTATTATTTAGTCTGGCCACGCTCCATTGACGGCTCTCGGTTGTGGGGCGGGTTCTACCGTTGTCTTTCAAATGATCTCTGCATGCTACTGGACAATGAATGTGACATACTAACCGCAACAGCCATCGGTAAATGGGGTGGTCCGCAGTTGAAGAAGGAGAAAAATCATTTTTTCTAAAAAACAGTACTTAAATACATCTATCTGCTCCTGATTCTAATGAAGCCCAAGTTCTAATAGTCCAACATGGATGTAAAAGCCGTTTCAAACGAGCTGTCGCCATCTTGTTTCACTCTGTTGCATCATCCCGCCCACCAAGCATATAGAGTGCCCTGATTGGCCCACAAAGCGGATAACGCTCTGTGATTTGTTCACTAAGCAGATAGAGCACTATGATTGGCCCACCATTATTGACCAATCACAGCTCTTTATGTGTTTGAAACCCCTCTTGAGAGCTGTGATTGGCTAGCCAGAGTCCTGGTAGGAGCTGCGGAGGTTCCAATGGAGCGTGCCTAGACCAAACTTTGCAAAGTAAGAATTTGGTCTAGCTCACTAGGCTACAACAACCCCCCAAGGCGCTTGAAAACACAACCCTTCTCACACATAATTTCCCATGCTAACTATTTTGCTCCAACATATCCTATCTTCATCCATTAAAAAATTCTAAAATTTTACGATATTATTGACCTGCATACACTGGTTGTAGTATATCGGGCATATCAGGCTCAACTTCCACCTTATCTCCAAAGGATGGTTGAACAAAGGGAAGGTGGATATAGTCTAAGAGGAAATGGGATTTTCAAAAAAAAAAAAGAACATTAGAACCAATAAAAAACAAAGATGTATCTCAGTAAGAGGAGTGAGTTTATGGAATAGCCTCGAGGATATATTAAAAAATTCATGCTCGTTGAAAACATTCAAAAAGAGTTTTAAAAATAATGCCTTACGTAATTACCAAGTGCACCAAAATTAGTTTTGTCACACGTTTTACACCTCTTGATTGATTTCAATTGTTTTTGTTTTATTCATGTTTACACCTCTTGATTGATTTTGTTGAAATTAGGATGATGCATGTAATAACTGTATTGTTTATATATTTATTTACTTTTGATATTTATGACAATGTTGATTTTTTGTAATGAATTAATGGGTAGGCTTAAATAAGTTTAACGTCAGCCTATACCTTTTCGCTCATAAATTATATCTAAAGAAACTGTTTAATTTACAAGAGGAATTTGTACCTGTGATAATTATTATTATGTTCTTTATTAGATATTTATTTTCCTTTTCATGTGTTTTATATGTATTTGTTATGACATAAATAAATGAATATGAATACACACAAACGTTCACACCCTGGTGGTGATGAGCTACAGCGTGGCCACAGCTGCCAGTCGCTGGCGTTCTCTCTGATAACCACCAGCAGACAAGGAAGGTTAAGTGCCTTGCCCAATGACACAACAACTGCAACAGATGGACTTCAACCTACAACCTTACAATTGAACATTAGACTGATGCTTGTTCATCCTATCCATCCCAACATGTTTGTTCTTGATGAACAAATTTTTAAATTGCAGCGGGCTGAGGAAGTTTCCCAGTGGGTTAGGTTTAGTCACTAATGCTGACTCAGAGCTGGTGTTTGATCTTCATGGTGATAATTAAAGCGTGGCTCCTCCACCCTCGCCTTGCCTCTCAGACGGGCTGCAGCATCATAAATAGGTCCAGCTGCTGCCCATCATCTCCTTCTTAAGGACGAGGAAGCTGAAGCAAAGGAAGATTCTAGATGTTCTGAATACCAATCTGAATTGTGTGATTCAAGCTGCACAGTTATTCTGCAGACTTGGTTTTTCACTGAAGCAGAAGAATAAAATGATTTTCATCTCATTTGTACCTTGTTTAGGACTCACTGGGTTTATAAAATATTCTTATTTCAACGCTTCGCTTCTTTTTCTGAACTCTCTCCTACCTTCAGTTCTTCTTTTTTCTCCTCTTTAGTTTCCAGATTTTCTAAATAAAGCCATCAAGCTTCTGCCAAGTCCGAGTTGTCCGACACCTGCTGCTCTTCTACGGTTCCCCTTCCTCAGCATCCCAGCTTCCCCATCCTCCTCCTCCTCTGCTGCTCTAGCTCCTCCCCCCTCACAAAACACACCTTGTTTAGCAGGAGTCAGAGCAAACAAATCTCCACTAAACTCAAATTAATCTAACATCTCTCTCCAAGTCCATTTATTTTAATAAAATATAAAATTGTTGTAAAGAATAAAGTTATTAGAATTATTAGTGACTCATGTGGAGGTTTAGTTAATAAATAATTCACCATCCTCCGTTTTTATGATGGCTGTGCTGTGTAAAGCATTACCAGCCCCTGTTGACCAACTAATTATCTTTTGTGAGTGTGTGTGTGTGTGTGTGTGTGTGTATCAGAGGTCGACCGATATATTAAAATGAGTCTATATTGATCATCAGCCGAAATTATTTTTAAGACAATAAAAGACTAAATAAAAATCAGGCACCTGTGTGGTCAACACACTACTAGACTGGAGAAAGGACCCGAAGGACCCCGGCACGCCATTTTTTAAAATGTTTGAGTTTGTTTTTATATTTGAAGTTAAATAACTGTTAAGAGATCAATTGAGCTTATTTAAAGGTGCATTATGGAAGTGTGACAGCCAAAACATGTATAGAAATAATAAATGTCTTCTTCATACATTCTCCTGCAATGCCCTGGTCCTGTAGAATGAGCCCTGGCATTTTTACTGTGATTGCCTGTTTTTCTGTAAAATCACAGAAAAAGAGAGACGCTCGGGTCGAGCAGGCTGCTTCATGCGCGTTCACGCTCAGGCATCGCCCGTAGCATTTGCTATCCGTAGCTTTAGCAGCAGAGAGAGAGGCAGTGCCACTTTGTCGCTGTTCCTAACGCCTAGTGACAAAGCTAGCTACATTTCTGAGGACCCTTAGCTACTTTCTGTAGAACTTTCTTCTAGATATTTCCTGCAAATTAGCAACAAAATAGCCATTTTCACTCCAAACCGTTCTTTGGTTTGACGTTGTTTCAGCTGTCATCAAGGATATAAATGTTACAGATGCTTTAGCTCACCTAGTAAGATGTCGGACTCATGCAGAAGACCTGGGTTTGATTCTGGATGTGAACATAGTTTATTTAGAGTTTCTTTTTTACATTAATGGTATATTTTTTTACAGTAAGACATCCAAATTTTTATTTGAGACTCGCCGAACGGCATTGAATTCACAGATAAAAAAGATGTGGGTTCAACTTTCATTTTGGAACAATTTTTCAAGCAAGGGAAGGGAATGATCTGAGCATGCAGGAGGACTGACCCATCATAAACCTTTGTCGGCTGTGCTGAAGAGAAAGCTACAGAATCACATTATTTAATTAATTTGCTGCGCGTTCTCTTTATTAATTTGCCGTGTTCTTCTGTCCTCCGGGGCACGCACACACACGGGACTGTCTCAGCTGTTATTTTTGTTAAGGAGTGTGCACGTACAGTGTGCACACCTCATGCACGAGCTTACTTTTGAAGCTGCAGTTACGCTTTAGGCCCGGGTGGTGATCGCGAGCATAAAAACTTCAAACTTCCTTACAGTCCCTTTAATTTATCTTGCACACAGGGAGTGTCGTCTTTCACAATCAATGTGCTGCTAAAATGTGTGTGTGTGTGTGTGTGTGTGTGTGTGTGTGTGTGTGTGTTGGCCTTAATAATCGGCTTTAGATATCGGCAGCACAATGCTTTAAAAACCCATATCGGTCGGACTCTAGTGTGAATGCAAGTTTAGATTCAGATTTCAATACTCGGTGTTTTCCAGTAATTATTGGATTTGTCGGGTAACTTTTTAAATTCCAAATATGTCGTTCTGGTTTGATTCTGGTTGGAGCAGGTACGTCGGATCGAACTGAAAAAGTTAACTTTGTTTTGAAAGTTTCAACATTTGACACTTTAAATCAACTTCCTGTCGAAGCTTTAAACTCGTTTTATCTGAACAAAACCTCTGAAGGATCTTTGAGATGTTCTCAGATCTCTAGGATTAGTATTGTTTATTTATTAAGCTACATCTCTGGCGGGTTCCCTTAAATAACTGAACAGAAGTTTGTTTCTGTAATAAATTAAATTCTGAGCACATTTCGCTCATCTGGCAGAAAAATATAAACAAAGTATTTTTATTTCAGTTCTGTCACTTTATTCTTTTGAACACACAAGAGTCTTTTAACTGATATCAATGATGAGAAAAACAAAAATACTTTAAAAGTAGATATTTGTGCATGGGGAAGGCTGCAGCGCCACCTGGAGGCAGGATACCAGCGGTGCCTCAGCTCCAGTCTGGTCCCAGTTTCACCTCATTTTTGCTAAGTAGCGCCGTAATTGTGTGGTCCCATTCACAAGAATATGCTGAGTTTACAGAAACAAGTAGAGATGATGTGAGAAGAAGTGAGATGTTCGAGAAACCGCTCTTCTTCCTCGGCTCATGAATACATCGTCAGCTCCAGCCACTGAAAGACAGAAAAGATCGAGTCAGTTTCTGATCGTCGTTATGAAAGTCTGCTAGCCTACATGTACACAGACTGCAGGTCGGTCTAGCCACGCTCTGTTGGAGACTCAGCAGGCCTGAACAGTCTGGTCTGGCCAATCACCGCACTCTATCGCATTGGTGGGCGGGATTAGCACCAGTGCTGCAACAGTGAAACAACAAAGATGGCAACGGCATGTTTGAAACAACTCTGGACTATTTAGACTTGGGTCAAGAGCAGATGGACGTACTTCGGTCCTTTCTTTACAAAAAGGATGTTTTTGCGTCTTTTTCAGAGTATGGAAGACTGCCTTGTTGACCGACATCCATTGCGGTGTGTACGTCCTGTTGGCTGAAGTCCAAAACCACGGGAAGACAGTTTGAAAGACAGCCGTATAAACCGGCCCACACCTGAGCTCTGTCTATGGGTCTTGGGGAGAATCTATAGTCGCATATATAGGACGTAATCCATAAAGAGCAGTGGGAACCGGTCCCTCCTCTGGGTTTCCTCTATCTGCTTCCTCTTCAGCACATCCTGAGCTCCTTCAAAGGAATCTCCTACCATCTTTATGCAGATGACATCCAACTGTACATCTCCTTTAAGCCCCATGAGATGTCTAAGCTGCAGCTGTTACACACCTGCTTAGACTCTATCAAAACCTGGATGGTGGGAGCTTTCTTCAGCTGAATGAAGATAAGACTGAGATCCTCATCTGTGCCCCAGACAAGCTGGTTCCCAAAGTCAGAGACTCTCTTGGTCAGCTTGCTTCTCACACCAAACCTTCTGTCAGGAATCTTGGTGTGACCTTTGACCCAGCTCTCACCCTGGATTCTCATGTCAGTTCTCTTGTTGGCTCTTCCTTCTTCCATCTCAGGAACGTTGCTAAGCTGAGTCCCATTCTGTCCCGCTCTGAACTTGAGACAGTTCTCCACACCTTCATCTCCTCACGCTTAGACTACTGTAACTCTCTTTTCACGTGTCTGCGCAGAACCTCCCTGAACCGTCTACAGGTGGTTCAGAACGCCTGTGCTCGGCTTCTGACCAAGTCCTCCAAACACACCCACATCACCCCGCTTCTCCTCCAGCTTCACTGGCTGCCAGTCAACTTCAGGGTTCATTTCAAGATCCTGGTTCTGGTCTATAGGGCCTTACATGGACAAGCACCATCTTACATTGGTGATCTTCTTAGTCCCTACACCCCCAGCAGGTCCCTGAGGTCCAGTGATCAAAGCCTACTGGTTGTGCAGCACCAGGCTAAAGGTCAAAGGTGACAGATCATTTGCTGCTGTGGCCCCCAGACTCTGGACCTCTCTCCCCCTGAGCCTGAGATCAGTGGACTCAGTGGTCTCCTTTAAAAAGCAGCTGAAGACTCACTTGTTCAAGCTGGCTTTTGTATGACCTTCTTCACCTCTCTCTCTTTATTCTGCTCTCCCCACCTATTCCACCTTCCTCAGGATCCACTGATTTCCCTCTTTCCTGTTCACTCTCTCTCTTTCTTTACATTTTTAAATCACAATTGCCTATTTTTGCTCATTTTAAATATATTTTTAAACGTTTTCTAAATGCTTTTTTATTCTTTTACATTTTTTGCTTTTGTGAAGCGCCTGGTAGAAATGACACTTTCTTCTTTAAAAATAGAATCTCGTCGTTTTTTCTTTATTTCCTCAGACACCTTGTCTTCTCTGAATATTTCTATTTCTCCTCATAGCCGTTTGTCTTCATTTCCTGGCCATTTTTAGATTAAATCACAAAGGATTTTACCCTACTTATTTTCTCATGTTACACAGAACTAAAACATGCATTTTAAATGCATTCATTCATTCTTTACAACGGTGTGACTCTCTAAAGTCGTGGTGGGAAAACCCTGCAGAGAAAGAACTGGAAAAGACCAAAAACAGGTGAATTTACCAGCTCACTCTGTTTAGATGAGACAAAAATATCACCAAATGGAAGAAAAACGTTCTGAAGTTAGTAAGAAACCAGGAGAAAAAAAACACATTTGAGTGCAAATAAGATCAAAATTAACAGTGAATGACCTCCTTGATGTCCAGAGAGATGGTGCCCTTGTTCTCCTTATCCAGAGTTTTAAATGCTCCTGAAAAACACAAACGCAACATTTACCGCACCTGATATGTTTCAGGTTTAAAACCTTCTTTTACAGAAGCATCGCAAGTGATTTTAAGTCTCTGGAGGAAAATAAAAATCCAAGTAAAACAGAATTAATCAAAAGCATCTGAATAAGAGATTTTATTTTGTGAAGAATGGCATTAATGCGGAGACGAGAGCAGGAGGAGGAACTCACTGCACATGGCGTCTAGTCGCACCAGGCAGCCGATGAAATTATCAAAGTCCAGGCTGCCGTTCTCATCACAGTAGCGACGGATAATCAGCTTGTAGAGATCGTCGTTGACGGGGAAACCTGCGAGCAGAACCCTCCTGAGGTCAACCAGAACCTTTCAGATTCTTCATAAACACTCAGATGGAGCAGCTTTTCTTCTTACCTGCATCCTTGAAGGCTCTTGGCAGCTCAGAGGAGCTGATCGTACCTGAATGGTCGCTGTCGTGCTTTAAATAAACTCCCTAGACAAATAAATACGTTTACACACAAACGTCACAGAAAACCAGTCTTCAACGATATCACAGCAACTTAGGTTAAAAGACCCAACCTGCCATCTCTTGATGTTGTTCCAGAGGTATTTAAACTCATGGAAGCCCAGTTTTCCTGTGGTGTCGCTCTGCAGGGCGTCGGGTCAAAGGTCAAACTCAGGAACAAGTGCTGGACACCCCGGTGTTTTAATGTTAAAGGGGACAAAGAGTGCAGTTTATCAGCACCGCTTTGAATCTCTCTAAAGCTGGGCGGACACAGCATATTTTTTAGGGCCGACGTGTTGCTACCAGACGTGCAGTGTGAGCCGTCAGGTCGCATCCGAGAACCGGGTCGTGCAGTGTGAGCACATGGCTCGTGAGATCTGCCCTGCGAGGAAGTTGCACAGTTTGAGCTGAAGCTGAACGCTGCGAGTGAAAAAGTCGCAGTGTCCGCTAGGCCTAAGCCGGGCGTACACTGTGCGACTTTTTCAGTTTTCTGAGCCGATTTTCCACTCGTGCGAGAATCCACGAGATCGGGGCGAGTTTTGCGCTGAGCGTCGTGTGTGAGTGTACAGGGGGTTACGAGAGGCGATTAACACCACGTGACCAGCTGCCGATCAGCAATCGTGAGCTCAGACAAACTTCTGGCGTGTTTAATATTTTGCTCGTCCCTCGTGAGGGTATCGCACTGTTGAAGCGGCGCTGCGACCCAAAAAGTACCAGAACCGCTCATGGCGCATGCGCAATCCTGCATCAACACCGCTCGCCCGCTATTTCCCTAATAACACACGCTGTTCATTTCTATTTCTACACATTGTTTTACTCACAAAGATTGTCAAGAAAGCGTGTTTGTCGTGTTCATGTCAAATTAAACTGATCACAAAACACAGATTTACTTTCTTTATTTCGTTTTCCTCATCCAACCCCCATAAATCCCTGTGTGTCCTCCTGCAGCACTCCCGAAGGACAACAGGCAAAACAAGACAAAAAAGTCTGATGTGTTGAGTAAAAACTGCTATTTTTAGCATATTTTTAGGTCCGACGTGTTGCTACCAGACGTACAGTGTGAGCAGTCAGGTCGCATCCGAGAACTGGGTCGCAGTGTGAGCACATGACTCGTGAGATCAGCCCTGTGAGGAAGTCGTACAGTTTGAGCTGAAGCTGAACGCTGCGAGTGAAAAAGTCGCACAGTGTCCGCCCGGCCTAACAGGAATTTTGGCTTTCAACTGTCCCAGGAGCCCTGATACAAGCCACCCAAGACCCCCCAAGTCAGCCTTGCTGTGAAAAGAGCCGTTTACTCCTCCCACTTGGCCAGGAAATGAATATGCTAGTGAGCTGCTTGCTGATTGGTTGGTTTAAACCAGAAGGCCTCAGTCACTGGAGACTGCAGATTGGAGGAGGAAGGGCTCCTCCACATTGTGACGTTTTCATGAGAAGTTTCTCAGAAAAGAAGTTTTTCTCTATTATTTTTAAACTTTCTAATTTACATAAAAAGTAGGTCACACACAGATTTGACTTTTTGGCGTGCTACTTTTGACCCCCCAAGCTGTTTTTAGTCACAAACAACAAGAAAATGTTGGTTTAGATTCTTTGTCCCCTTTAATGCGGCCTCCGTGATCACGGTTCTACTTTTATGTTTATACTAATTTATTCGGGGGCGGAGGATACGTCCATGACAGCAACCATGCTCTTGCAGGACTCTATGGTGAATCCGTCAGTCTTCAGGCTCCCGTCTGTCAGGTAAGAACATCAAAAAATTACAGTCAACACATTTCTGAACAAACTATATATTTATAAAACAAACAAGAAAAAAATCAAGAAAATCTTTATGAATTTGATCTGAAGCAGTGATCGAGGAGGAGAGGATAAAATATAAACGTGT
Source organism: Nothobranchius furzeri (assembly GCF_043380555.1). Classification (NCBI taxonomy): domain Eukaryota; kingdom Metazoa; phylum Chordata; class Actinopteri; order Cyprinodontiformes; family Nothobranchiidae; genus Nothobranchius; species Nothobranchius furzeri. The sequence continues at coordinate 57,417,135 of NC_091753.1, read as the reverse complement.
TTGGCTCACGTTTGGACACGACCTTGTTCAAGATGTCCATCAGCTCTTTGGGGCTCACCTCCAAGTCCTGTTCAAACACAAACCGGGAAACGGATGGATTTCACTCCAACCTGCTCTCGGACCCAGAATCAAAGCTCCCTCTGGAGCTTAACTCCTCAGTGACACGCCGGATGTTTAAAGATGTGGGGAAATCATTTAATCAATATATTTGCAGTGGTCTGGTAGGAATGAAGGCCTTGTACGTGGTTGTCGGGAGCACATTGGAGGAGTTAGTGCGAAGAAGGATTCTCCAGAGAATCAAGAAAATGATGGACAACCCTGAGCGTCCTCTTCAGTCAGAGGCTTCTTCAGTTTGGCTGCAACACTGACCGCTACTGGAGATCCTTCCTGCCAACAGCCATTGTAATATACGACAACTCTTTGATGACTTGATTATTATTATTATTCTGAGCTACTACAGCAATCAGTTTCCCTCTGGGATTAATAAAGTATTTATGAATTGAATTTACACATGTGCTCCATTTCTCTGACCTAAAAGTTGCACACGTCACAGCTGAGCTTCACACGGCAGGTTTTGGAGTCTGATTGCCCGATGTTTGAACATCTCTCCTCTGATTGGCTAACAGCAACAGGACTCTACCATTGACTCCGTTTGCTCTGCTGCGTTGATGTTTTATCTCCACAAATAAACAATCCTGGAGGGGTTCTGCTGTGTGGTGGAGTTGCTAATGCTAACGGTTAGCTCCAGAGACGGTCTCTGCGGTTTCCTGGACGCTAAACCAACAACAGCTTTCCCCGTCGTGAGTCCAGATGGATGAATCCATGAATGTTAGTGACAGGGTGACGTAGATCTGTCAAGATTTTCTAATCCTAGAGTTTCACCGTCTGTTTTCTATCAGAAGCTACTGCAGGAGGTAGGTGTAGGAGACTATTTTCATGTTAAACCTGCATGACACACTCAGTAACTGATTATAATCAAAAATAATCATTTTAAACATTTTTTTCAGTGAAGCGCACCTTTAAATCCGACAGTAAAATGATAAATGACCCGCACTTGTATAGCGCCTCTCAGAGAAAGGACTCCAAAGTGCTTTACACTACAGTGTATCATTCATCCATTCACACACACTGGTGGGGATGAGCTACGATGTAGCCACAGCTGCCCTGGGGGCACTGACAGAGGCGAGGCTGCCGAGCACTGGCGCCACCGGTCCCTCCGACCACCACCAGCAGGCAACGTGGGTTAAGTGTCCGGAGCCGGGATCGAACCTGCAACCTTCCGATTACTGGACAACCCGCTCAACCTGTTGAGCTGCTGCTGCATGTTTCCTTCATCATCTCAGAGTTCAGTGGAATAAAAACATCAGAGCGGTTCTGGGGAAGTCCCACAAACAGGGGGTGTCACACCAGAACCGAGCGCGACTCACACCGTTTCCTTCTCTCTCGCTTTTATTTTCATCCCATTTCTGACTCTGAGCCTCAGATTTACTGTTGCTGCCAAATAGAACGGATTCCTCCTGAGCTGGAACGTAGACAATCTGAGCTTTTTCTACCGCTTCCTAAGAGACTTGAGAAGGTTTGGAGCTCAGACTTTTTCCCCACATTGATGTTTAACAGAAACGTGTGACTTGGTGACTACATGTCATGGTAAATGGTAAATGGCCTGTATTTGATAGAGCGCCTTCTAGAGACCTGGAACCCCCCAAGGCGCTTTACAACACAACCAGTCATTCACCCATTCACACACTGGTGGTGATGAGCTACGATGTAGCCACAGCTGCCCTGGGGCGCACTGACAGAGGCGAGGCTGCCGAGCACTGGCGCCACCGGTCCCTCGACCACCACCAGCAGGCAAGGTGGGTTAAGCGTCTTGCCCAAGGACACAACGACAGCGACAGACTGAGCGGGGCTCGAACCTGCAACCTTCCGATCACGGGGCGAGCTCTTAACTCCTGTGCCACCGTGGTTGGGGGTGAATTAAACGCATCACAAGCTGCTGTGTCCCAGTTTGGTTCTACACCTCTAAACATGAACCAAAACCAGCTGGTACCTGGACCAGGAGTCAGTCCTTAACCCCTCTCACCTGGCCCCACCCACCTACGTCTCAGACAGGTGAGATTCATCTTTAACTTCACCATCCTCATCATCACCATCATCGCCGGGCTGTTTCTTTTAGAGTAAATCCACCCAGTAAGAGCTGGTTTAACAGGTGGACACACCCTGGTGACTCTCTCCCTCTCTCTTACACACACGCACGCACACACACACACACACGCACACACACGCACACACACGCACACACAGCGCTGCCCTGTGAAAAGACGACAGGAATGCAGAGCAGACTGAAACGCCCTGCAGCTTCATGCTTCCCCTTCAGACACAAGAAGCTTCTGAAGGAGGACGGAGAAAGAAAAACGTTCCAGACGGGCCAGAACCTCACAGTGAACTCTGCCCTTTCGGCCTGAACCGTCTTACTTCTCAGTGCAGGTCATTAAAAACCTTAATGATCAACGTGTCTGCAGCTCCGAGGTTCATTTGCTCAGTGAAGCTTCCAGGATGAGATCAGATGAAATCATTCATCACAAACCAACTGTGAGAGTCTCCTAACATCTGATCATAAGCACTCAGAACCAGAATCTATCTCCTGGCCCAGTTCTTCTGATGATGATGATGAGGGGTTTATTTATCTAGTGATGAAGGCTCTGGCTGCAGAACTGGTCTGATGGAATGAAGAACTGGACTCCGAGAGAAACCCTGAGGTAAGGGGTGGAGTCAGCAGGTAGACAGGTGTGATCACCTCCTATAGGAACCGCGTTCAGAAACAAACCCCACGTTCAGCCTGGATTAACCAGATTAACCTGCTGCAGGACGAGACAAGAGCGAGGAGCCGGCTCCCAACACAAACCAAAACCGAACAGCTGAGCTCTGAGGACAACCGCAGCAGAAATAAGATGATTCCAAATGCTAAATATTTGCAAGGATTTTCCTTAAATCACCAGATTGGGTTCATCTAATCCTAAAAATCTGCAATAAAAAAGCATAAAGTTCAACAGGGTTAGGGTTCTTTCCATCATGGGACTTTTCAAATGACAAAATGGACCCGCGAAATATCGCACATGAGATGCTCACATAACACAAACGTGATCAAAAGAAATATTTCTTTATTTATCTTTGATTCGTGGCCTGTTGGCTTGCCATAAAGGAGACCCAATGTTTCCGTTTCTGCGGTTTTGGGTCATAAAGGGTTAAATCTGTCTGACTGGCTCCACTTTAGAAAACCCACTGATGTGAACAATTCATTTTCCTGTGATTACGGATCAGACCACAGCCCGCGTTTGGATGCGAGACTAGGAGGTGCAGATCCGACCCAGACCCTGGAGGTGTTGGAGCGGAGCTCCGCGAGGGGAAAAGACGACGTTTGAACTCACGTCTCCAGCCAGCTGTTGGAAAACTCTGCGGAACTGTTTCTCCTCGTCGCTTTCATGCGCCTCGGCGCGCTGCAGGGGAGGGCGAGGAGGCGGCTGCAGAAACACAGAAGAAGCTTCTGTTGATTCATCTCATCCTCACAAGGCTTATTTATTCATCCAAACTTTAGATTCAGCCAGAAAAATACTAGAGCGAAGACTTTGTGAAGCTTTTTGGTAAATATTTACTGATTAATACTAATTATTATAATTAGGATCGATGAAAACAAACTCAAATCTTCGAGTTTCTCCTACAACAAGCTGAAGGAAGCTCTTTTTGTAAACCTGTCAGGGTTTAAGTCTGACTTAAGGGTCTGGCTACACACACAAACAGGCTGAAGGCTGTTTTAAGCTTGGTTTAGGCTTGACGCATTCACTTTCCGCTTGGTGATGCGGCTCGCGGATGGAACGCGCTTCACAACTCGCAGCGTTTATGGTTCATGCGGCTTGTCTCTGCGGTGAGCCAATATTCTCCCAAACTGTAGGGGGCAGCATGGAGCTCTACGGCATGCATCCAACACTACACCATAGTAGAAGTAGAAATTACTGTTTACAACATGGCATTCCAGCATTTTTAACAGCGTCCTCGTCTTTTCCGACAGTGCGAGCTATTTCTCTCCAAGAATTATTAACAACATGTTGATCACGGTGATCTCTGAGAGCTGAATCATACAAATGTCTGTATTTACCAACCTCTGCCATACTAGTTCTTGCCAGTCTGCCATGTTTTTCCGCGTTTGACTGTCCGCGTGGTTAGAACATTCCCTAGGTGCGCGGTGCGGAAAGTTTGGGTCGTGAGGAGGCGCGGTGGAGGGGCGTGGTTGTTAAAATGACGCAATTTCGCCGCGCGGAGCCGCGCAAACCTCGCGGACACATCAAGCATAAACCATCCTTTAGAGTTTGGACTCAAAAAGCTTTTTGATTGACGGAAAAGAAACAATATAGAAAAGCATGTTTGAAACCAGCAGAGTTGATTTTTGCACAACTCGTTTCATGGGTTTGTATGCGAGATGCACCGATTCTGCTTCTGACCGCTGATACAGATACCTGTGACCTGATACTAGTTTGGGCAGACTCGTATTGATTAAAGATTTTAATTATTAGAATCTAATTTTTGTTTTGGCATTAACTCATTCACTGCAAATGACGACTTGTTTATGCACCATTCAACCTCTGTTGGACTGCCTTGAGGACATCAAGCAATGGCTGGCTCAGAACTTTCAGTGTTTCAACGAACACAAGACTGAAGTTATTCTGTTCACGCCACCAAAGACCCCAGGAGGTGCCCAAGGGCTTGATTTTGCCACTCTGGCACCGCATCAGAAGGCGGTGGTCTCTAACTTAGGGGTAAAACTGGACGCAGATCTCAGATTTGATGCTCAGGTGAACAGTGTTGTGAGATCTTGCTTTTTTCATCTACGCCGCATTGCGAAAATTAAGCCTTTTCTGTCCCATAATCATTTGGAAACTGTAATCCATGCCTTTGTTACCTGCAGGCTGGATTATTGTAATTCGCTATTTGCGGGGCTTAGACAAGCTCCAGTAGCACGCCTCCAGGCGGTTCAGAACTCTGCAGCCCGGTTGTTAACATCTACCAGGAGGTCTGAACATATAACACCAGTCCTACGTGCCTTGCATTGGCTCCCTGTTTTTTATCGCATCATGTTTAAGATCCTCCTGTTTGTGTTTAAGGCGTTAAACACAGGGGCTCCAAAATATCTTTCCGATGTCATCCACCAGCATGTCCCGGTGCGTTCCCTTAGGTCAGCTGACCAGAGATTACTAACTGTGCCTAGGTACAGCCTGAAGTCTCGTGGTAGTCGAGCTTTTTCAGTACTTGGACCAAGTCTCTGGAATGAGCTGCCAGCTGATGTAAAACAGGCCAAGTCATAAGAAACCTTTAAAGGAAGACTGAAAACACATCTGTTCTCGCTGGCTTTTGGACGTTGAAGTTGGGGGAAGTAGGCCGGATATGGAATGTGAACTGGCACTCAGGTTTTTGTACTGTATTTTAAAATGGATTTCTTATTGTATTTTTATAGGATTTATTACGGTATTTTACAGGGATTTCTTAGTGTATTTTAATGGATTTATTAATGTATTTTAATGGTCATATCTCTGTCCTATTGTGTTGCATTTTATTATTGTACAGCGCTTTGTTTGTCCATTCTGGCCATGTGAAAGCGCTCTATAAATAAAGTTGATTTGATTTGATTTGATTTGCATTTTTTTACTGTGTGAGCGTCGGACGAGCCCCCGCACCGTGTGAACAAACATCACAGCTCTAAAGCCGATCTTCATCCACATACGTCACACGTCACGTGATCGGGAAGCAGAAAATTCATGTGTTAGGAGATCGTTTTGGGCCGTTGCTGTTAAAAAAAAAGTGAGGCGCGAACCGGAAAAGCTTCTGCCGATCACAATTCAACAACGGATTATGAAAGAACGGATAACGCTCGAAACGCGCGGATTCTTCCTGATGCAAGAGGTGAGTCTCCACTTTGTTTTGGTTGTTTTGGCGTCGACGTCATCCTAGCGCGCAACGTCCTGTGACTCTTAAAAAAATCAGTAAAAATGATGAGAAACGCTGGCAGTGAATGAGTTAACCCGAAATCCAGGTCATCCTTAGCACCGATGCTGAGTGAAGGCACATCCGAGGACTGGAGTAAAATTAAACAAAAATTCTGATTGGATGGACAGATTTTGTGCGATTCTTTTCATAAGATTTCTTTTTTTTTTTGCCACTCGAACTTTGTTGATTTCTTTTCAAATACAGAAGTCGAACTGTTTATTTTTCTTCTTTTGATCAGTAATGAAATCCAGACGTCTGCCATTCTTTCTGGAACCCTAATTAATGAGCTCGACACACCGGAGGGGACATCGCCTCTCCTCCATTCATTTTCAATGAGACGTGCGCGACAAAGCGATAATCGCGGGTCTCCCTCCTACCAAGTGAAACGTGCGTGTGAAATTTTGCGCTCGTGCACGTGTCGTGCACAGGCGACCCAGCGACGCGATCCCAGAAAGTTGAAACATTTTCAACTTTTCATCGCTGTCGCTCGGACGAGGACCAATCAATGTAGGTTTCATTCACTGACCAATGAGCGGACAGGATGCTCCGTACACCTCCGAACAAACATGGAGGAGAAGTTGATTATTATTATGTTTTATAGTAAAATCAGAAGTAAGATTTCACATAACTCTAGCAGCACCTTGTGAAACATCATATCTACTGCTTTATTAACTCAGAACCGCTTAAATAACCTTAATTACCTCCAACCTGACACAGCCAAACAAAACAACGGAAGTCGACTTCGCCATGGAACAGAACGCGTAGACGGCTTTGCCGCTGCCGCGGGTCGCCTCCCGTGTGTCAGGTAATAAAAGCGACAGCGACAAATTTCGCTGATCGCGGTCGTTTGTCGCCTCCCGTGTCTCGAGCCCCTAACCCTAACAATCATCGTAGCCTGAACGTAAAAGTGGAAAATAGCATGAAGACAAAGAAAACAAACTAATTTAAAAAAAGAACGGCCTTGAACATTTAACGGATTTAACTCGGTCAACAGTGCAACTTCTTTAAAAAAATAAATACCCTCCAAAAACCAACATGGCTGCTCCTGTAGGTGGGTCTAATGGCTTCACTTTTCAACAGCAAGGTGAAGACTCTCGGTTTACGTTTACACACGTCTACGATCGATGATAGATCTTTGGGGTTTTTGTGACGCGTTTGGAGAGTACTTTGATTGTGGATTATTTATATAAATAAATAACTCTGTGGCAGAACTCTGTGGCTAGGTTCCTGACAGGTACTAGATGTCGAGAGCACATTACCCCAGTGCTGCCTGCTCTGCACTGGCTCCCGGTGCAATATCGAGCTAAGTTTAAAATCTTAACTCTCGTTTATAAGGCCCTCCAGGGCAGTGCCCCCTCGTACATTACTGCACTTTTGCAGAGGTATGCTCCGTCTCGGTCTCTTCGCTCAGCCGAGCAGGAACTTCTGGTTGTCCCCCGGTCGAAATATCGATCGAGGGGTTGTCGTGCTTTTTCTGATCTGGCTCCAACTCTGTGGAACGAATTGCCACTGAGCATTAGGCAGGCACCGTCCCTTCAAGTCTTTAAGTCTCGTTTAAAGACTCATTTTTATTTGATTGCGTTTTAGCGCTAGGGTTCTTTTAATTGCCCTGACATTATGGTTTTAATTCTTCTTCTTTTTAACCCAGATGCTTGATTTTATTTTGTCCACCATTTGTTTTTGATCGATTAGTCTTATTTCCGTTATCTCTCTTTATTTGTAATAGTGTTTGCTTGATATTTTATGATTTTATGTTTTTATCTTGCTTTTATGCCCATGTACTGGGAATGTTTTTCTTATGATGATGCTGTTCAGCACCTTGGGCTTCCGATAACGTTGTGGAAGGTGCTCTACAAATAAAATTTGATTGATTGATTGATTGATAAATGTAAAAATCCGACAGCGAGTAAAAGGATGAGCAGAGTGAAGTTTGTGGTGAGTTCTGATCCGGGTTTCAGCTTCAGCAGGCTCTCCGAGGTCGGTACTTACCGGGGGTGAAGGCTTGAATTGAGACGGGTCGAAGTTGCTGTTGGAGGGAGAAACAGGAAGCTGTTAGCTTAGCACTAACACTGGAAGTGCATGGAAACTGTTAGCAGGCGTTGGCGTAAGGAGAACATGCTGCTCACCTCACAACGTTCAAAATGCCTCCGATTAAACCTTTAGTGAGAAACATTTTACCGACAGTCTGAAAAGCAGAGACAAAACAAATGTTTTAAAATAATAAAATGATAAATTTGAACTCAAAGCAGGAAAAAACTAACTTCAATCAGCATTTAAAGCAGAAGAAAAAAAAACAAAAGATCTTATTTAATAGTTTCATATCTTGAAACCTGAACAATATTTTCCAAGATCCATGAATGTCCCAGTTAACGTGTTCTTTATCTGGCTCATCCCTTTAGTTAGTTTTTTTCAATGATTTAGGGGTAACAATGTTCCTCTGAAAATGTTCTGGTACCAGGTGAGTCCACAGAAAGACCCTCCCAGAACAGAACTACGGAGCACCATCTCCAGCCTTACGGCCACCGCTGGTCCTCCTGGAGCAGCAGAACTTTCCATTCAGCTGCTGTAAAACAGGACGAAGGGAAGTTCCCTACATCAAACAAAAGGACCGGCTTCAGAGCAACAGAAGAACTCGCTGGAGATTAAAGATCCATCAGTTCATCAGCTGAGGAACAGTTGGATCTGCAGCAGCAATGAGCTGCATTGTATGTCAAGCTGTTACGTCATATAGTGCACTCTAACCATCAATGAGAAGCCATTTGTGCTTGAATGGGTTTGTTGTTACCCAAAATCTCACATTTTTCTTTATTTTTACTGTTTTTGTTTTTTATCCAAATCAGATTAAATAAAACAAAGTTTATTTCATGTTGATTGTTGTATTTTATTTCTTAGGACAGAGAGAGACAGAAATGACTGAGTTTACAGGTCAGACTGGATGAAATTGTTTTTATTTTATAAGGACGACATCAGCTGATCCTTCATGGGAATGAAAATACAGTAATATTAATGATGATTTGAAATCTTTATAAGGCTTTTATCTGAAGCTGTCTGGCTCTTATTTAGGACTAAATACTAAAACTAGGCCACATGACTCTGCTTTGCCTGAATTTGCTGCCTAACACCTCAGATCTGGGTCAGAAATAAGCATAGGCGTCATTTTAACCGGGGACGCCGGGGACATGTCCCCGGCAAAATTTGTGATTGGCAGCTGTGTCCCCCCCACTTTCAAAAACGCCTGCTGATGAGGATTTTTGTTTTACCAGCTCAGATCTTATACCAGGGGTCGGCAACCTGTTCCCATCAAAGAACCATTATTACCCGTTTCCCACGGTAATTTTGGACGGACCTTCATAAGCAGTGACTTAAGTGAAGCAGGCAGGTCGCGCTAGAAAATTTCGTTTAAAAGACGTCATAAATGTGTTCCCCCGTCATTTTTATTACTAAAATATGAAGTAAAAACTCACAATTTAATTTTCATTCATTTGTCATTAATATGTAGTCTACACCCGTGCGTTAAGTGGACCATCTTCCAGTAAACGCAAAGCATCCAGTCCACCTCTCCAAATGCATAAAATGTGCATCAGCCGCTAGTTAGGCGCGCGCGCACCATCAGCTGATCAGCCCAGACAAGAGCAGAGCAACTAGAGAAAGAATAGAGGATAATTGTGTCTGGATGTGTCTGGAGATTACATTTTACAGCAGCCTGATCATCATTTAAATACGTAAACCATCACCTGTCTTCTAGTCCACGCTATCAGCATTATTTTAATTGGTGTGTGTGTGTGTGTGTGTGTGTGTGTGTGTGTGTGTGTGTGTGTGTGTGTGTGTGTGTGTGTTTTCCACTTCAAACACTGGTCTAACCAACCAGACCAGCGTGTCCAGTAACATATTAATGTTACAATTAAACAGTTTCACTTCATGTAGGCTAGGAACGTTCCACCTGCCGTGGCCCAACCGCCTCTGCTCCACATAAACTTTGTGCGTGATCAAATGTCTCTACGCTTCATGCGTCTCCATATTAGAGACGGGAACAAGCGCTGTTCAGCCAAAGTTTCATAATTTCATAAAAAGAACACTTTCCAAGTGACACATCCCTCAGAGAGACCGGGTTTCCAGACTATTTCAGTGGGAGGAAATCATCGCATGCGCGTGGTTCTGCACTGCGCTGGAACCCCAGATCTTCAGCTCACTGTCCACCGTGGGCGCTCCGAGCCGCGCTGAACACAGTGTCCAGTATAAAGAGCTCTGATGTTCTGATGGGAATATTTTACCTCCGCGATGTGCGTTAACGATTAAAATGTCAGCTCATCCATGCGCATCAAAGGGCGTCGGGGTAATTTTTTCAAACAGAGCAACATCCTTGAGTTCATCTGTCAAAATAAACAGTCAAATGGAAATATATGTAACCTGCCGTTTAACTGTTTTGCCTTCCTGTGAAGATTGTTGCAAAGAGAAACAATTAAACTTGATTAACCCTAGAGCCACGCAGAGAACCATGCAGTGCGCATGCGGGAAGATTCCTCCCACTGAAGCGAGAGTTTTCCAAACCCTGTCTCTCAGAGAGACTTGTCACTTAGAAAATGTTCCCTGATTATAAACTTTGGCTGAATAGTGCTTGTTCCTGTCTCCAATGTGGCGACACATCCAGGAGCCGTCTGAGGAGAAGCCCAGAATCTCACATCCTCTTCAGCTCATAAAGTGCCCATATGATTACGCACAAGCGTGACCGGTCAACCACCGCAGACCGGGTTGGACCTGTTCAGGTTTACGCAGACAATCTACATTTAGAATTGGCATACAGGTGTAAAATTAATGCAGTAAAATATAAAGCATTTTATTTAAATATCCATTTATTATTTTACAAGCACAGAGAGTTGCATCAGATGGATGGAAGAGCCGCATGCGGCTCCAGAGCCGCGGATTGCCGACCCCTGTGCTAGCCTTCTTTATTGTCCCCAGCAATTTTTAAACCCCACTCAAGTGTATGGTTATTGTCCCCAGCCATTCTGAAAACAAACTGACGCCCTTGGAAATAAGAATTTTTCTGTTCCAGGGTTTGTGACCGAACTGCGTCGTGTTTCCACCCGCGGGTGTGGCGACCTGCAGACCTTCTGGTTATCTGTGTCAGGCTTCAGCAGAACAACAAAACAACAAAAACAACATCTAGAGTCTATCAGAGTAAACCGGAAGCGTTTATTATACTCACAGAGGAGTTTTCTGATGAGACGAGACGGAGCGGGACAGACGGACGGACCGGAGCGGAGAAAAGTTCCACTGTTTAAAACCTCCAGCCCCGCCCACGACACACACGCACGCGCGGGGGTGGGTGGGGGGCGGGGTGGGGGGACCTCCAGGTCTACGCCTTCTGACGCCTTCTGAACCGGTGATGCGTTCAGGCTCAACAGAATAATCTGGCTCTTACAGATTCGTGACTCCACAAACGCAACATCAATCTTTACATCAAAATAATTAAATTGAACACATTTATTTTAATGTCACAGACATTTTCTTGTGAATATTCTGACCTAAATCATTCTTTTATTTATTTTTATTTTTCGTTTCTGGTTTTTCTATTTTTACGAGTAAAATAGATTCAGCTGACAGGATAAATACAGCAAAGAGGCGAAAATCAGAATGTTTAATAAATTATACTTTTTAATAGTAAGTAGAAATATTCCATCTGCACAACTGTTGAGTCTTTGTTTTTCTGCTGGGAACTCATCCTGAAATAATAATAATAATAATAATAATAATAATAATAATAATAATAATAATAATAATAATAATAATAATAATAAATAATAATACAGGTGTTTAAAAAACTTTCATGTACTCAGTTTGATCTTTTTAATACTTGATTGTGATTTATGAATCTGATAAAAATCGTTAAGTAACAATTTCCGCTGTCACTTATTCACAGCAGATTCTGAAGCACAAGTATTTAAACATGTTGGTTTGGTTCATGTGAGGTGTGCCCTGCAGGGTGCTGACGGACCTGTTTGGTGTTCCAACAGAACCACACCTGCTGCATGCTGATCTCTTTCTTTGTCTTTTTTTTCTCTTTTTATTTCAAACAAATAAAACAATACATACAATAATTTCCAACGTCGATAACTTATCACAACCATAGTTGTTCGAAAAGGAAAAAGAAGAAGCAATGCTTATTTCACCTTTCCCTAAATCAATTTACTCATACTTAAAACATTTTAAACATCAGAATATAACAAGTCAAAAGTATCAACATCAATTACAACAACATTAATTTATATTATCACTAGTACATATACAGATTAGTGATCCTCTTGTCAATATCTGGAAAAAATTAATTCTTTATATAATTACTTAAATTGCACTATATTTGTTCTTGTTCTTCCGGCTCTTGGAGAGTTCAGACGCTTTATTCCTCCTCTCCTCCCTGTCTTATCCCCAAGGCTCTTTGTCTGTCTTTGGTTGTACGGCGCTTCTGCATTTTTTCTGGAAACTGGAAATTATTAAAATGGACCGGGTCAGTTGGTCTCTCAACGCGATTGACAACATTTTTTCAACAGTGAGAATGGGAGAAGGGGCTCCCGGGTGCCCCTCTGGGACAGAGCCAGCTGGACACATCATGGACTCCTGGAAACAGCGGAACCTGATCTGCTTATCTCAACTGTCTGTGGAGGATTCTGAAGACGTCTGGATATCCGTGGTGTTGGTGTCAGGTTTCCTGCTTTTTGGCCTGGGAGGTTATCTGGCTTACCAGACAATTACCGAGCTGTTGAGGAATATTGGCTTAATCCCGGAGCTCAGGGATGGATTACACCACGCTGTGAATTCACAGACTCACATAATTGTTGAGATGAGTCGTAAGCCTGGAACTTTGGCTGGAATTCAGACTCTGGCACAGAAGGTGGATTTGATTAAGGAGAAAGTTGACGAATCAGCACAAATTAGGATAGATTAATTTACACCAATTATTGGATTAAGAGAGGTTGAGGACCAACGGAACTTTAAGACAGAGAGGAAATTATCTCTGTCTGGCCCCAAAACAAGTTCTTATCTGAATCTCGTGCCCTTGAGCCTGTGAGGCTGAAGCGAGTACTTCCCCCTCAGAAAAAATGTGGAATGCTGCCGTCGCCATGGCAACTCTGTCTCCCTATCCCAGCCTGGGAGGGACTGCGACCGAAGGCCGCTGAATCATTCCAGGAGTCACTGTGCTCTCTAAAACCCAACGACCTCCTCCCCTGTCCAGCACGCACTGATGTGAGAGTCCCCAACCCTACTCCCCCACCTAGTGGACACTGATGTTGTGTAACGTCTGAAGTCTGCTGCATTTCTGTCTGAGGTGTTTTTTGCATAGCAGAAAGGGTAACTCTGAAGTGCCTTTTTTCCCTCCACCTGAACCAATCCTCATGTAAACCCTCTGATCTCTGTTAAGGTAGCGCGACTCGGGTTGTGAATGACCGCAGTCACCAATTCTTGTCATGTGCCCATGTATGTCTGATCTCTGAACTGTGTGTACTGAAACTCTAATTTCCCTCTGGGATTAATAAAGTATCTTTGAATATTAATTTTAATTGAATATTTAAACTTTCTTTGATTCTTTCCTCAAGACTATTCCGTAAAATAACTCCACTAATTAAAATACACATACTTTTCAATTTCGTTTGCGCATAATGCTGCTTCACATTTCATTCACTTCTCAAATTATATCCACCTTGTTTATATTTATTTTTTGTCTTTCTGCACACAGTTTTTGAACATTTTCAGGCAGTATTTTTTTATTTACTTTGTACATAAATAATGCCGTCCTAAATTCTATCAAATCTTTGAACTTTAAGGTTTGTAATTTTATAAACAAGCTATTTGTGTGTTCATTACATCTCACGTGACTGACCAACCGGCTCGTTTTTGTAACATGCAAAGTGCTTATAGGGTGGTTTTATGGATGTTTCCCCACATTTCAGTGTGCAGTACAGTACAGTGCCTTACTGTTCCCAACACCCCGCTCAGTGCTATTTCCTTTAACATATTTTATGTGAGGTTTCCAACATAATTAGTGATCAAGGATTAGATCCAGAAATTTATTTTCATACACTCTTTCTATAATAATATCATTTATAGTTATTGTCATATGTGTGTGTTTTCCAAACAACATAACTTTAGTTTATATTGATAAATGATAAATGACCCGCACTTGTATAGCGCCTCTCAGAGTAAGGACTCCAAAGCGCTTTACACTACAGTGTATCATTCATCCATTCACACACACATTCACACACTGATGGTGATGAGCTACGATGTAGCCACAGCTGCCCTGGGGCGCACTGACAGAGGCGTTTAGTTAAAGTTTAATGATAATCTATTCAAATCAAACCTTCAGTTCAGCCATTTTTGTTGTTACTAACTTACAAAGATCCTGCAAATTCTCTCCCGAAGCAAAAAAATTGTATCACCTGTAAATAAAACACATTTTAATGCTTTGGAAACCTCACACAAATCATTAATATATAAAATAAATTGCTTTGGACCCAAAACTGACCCCTGTGGTACCCCACAATTGCTACTAAGCAGTGCTGACTCATAATTATTTATTTGTACAAATTGATTTCTACAAATAGTCCAACTGCATATTCCCTCTTATCTATAGGACTAGTGATGTCTTCAACCATTTCCATTGATGTAGATCTATTTGTTCTGAACCCTTACTGACTGTTTGATAACAGATTATGATTTTAACTGAATTCATCCAGTCTATTGACAAATAACTTTTCTAAAATTTTTGAAAATTGTGATAATAATGAAACCGGTCTATAATTAGTGAACTGCTTATTGTCTCCCTCTTTGTATAATGGAACAACCTTAGCCGTTTCCATTTTACATGGAAATAAGCAGCTGTGAAGGACAAATTTCAAACATGTCAGTGGCTGCACAATAAGCCCTGTAACCTTCTTCATCAAAGACACGTTTATATTATGCCATAACCCTAACCCACTCCCCTCTCTGTTACATAGAAGCTGGGTTGATTTCTTTTAGGTCCTCAGCCCCCCCCCCCCCCCCCCCCCCTCTAACTGAGGAGTACAAAGTTTTTCAGCCAGTTTTGGTCCCACATACAAAGTAATAATTAAACTCCTGTACCACATCATTCATGTCGTGCATAATCACCTCGTTTTCCATAAATATAGAGGGTAATTTTAACTTTTGGACCTAATCCTAATATTTTTATTTAAAGCATAATATTATTTTTATTTTCTAATTGATTTTCATAATAATCTTTCTTACATTTCTCATAATATTAACACATTAATTTTTATATGCTTTATATTAATCTTCTGCTTCCTTCATTCTATGTTTTATAAAATACATATGTAATGTATTATTTTTCTTACATGCATTTTGTGGACTTTTAGTCATCCGTGCTTTTGCTCTATAATGTTCTTTCTCTTGTATAGTTGGACAATATTTATTATCCAGTGATTTGAAGATGAGCAGAAATGCTTCATATTCTATGTTAGTGTCAGTTTCATTAAACACTTCTTTCCCATTTTGAGTTATTAATTCTGCTTTCACTCTTTCTAGCTTTGTTTGATCTCACTCTCCTATATCTAATTTTGGACATTTCTGTCTGGATTGTTTGGAACTTTTTCATATCTGAGAAATTATTTTTAAAATCAGACAAAAAAACATAATCTGAGACAGATACAGAATACATGTTAAAATCTCACAGGACTACATTTATCAACCTGGAACAAAACAGCTGAATAAATTACGTTTTGCATTTTAACTGTTTTTTCTGAATTAAAAAATTTTATGGTTTATGTAAAAGTATGTACTGGATGTAGAAATTAAGCTTTAGTTTCCTTCCATAAATATTTTGTTTTATTTTAACATTTAATTTTTCATTTATTGTTTCCTTGCTGCCCCCTAGTGGCTACAACTAGGAAGTGGCTGACTGCAATCAAACACTGAACATAAACACACCTATCTCCCTCACACACACACACACACACACACACACACACACACACACACACACACACACACACACACAGAGGGAGAGAGAGAGAGAGATAGAGGGGGGAGAGAGAGAGAGAGAGAGAGAGAGAGAGAGAGAGAGAGAGAGAGAGAGAGAGAGAGAGAGAGGTCAGGGTTGAGGACAAAATGTCACTCGAGTATTCTTCCTTTCACGTCTGGTTTTTGGTTTGCTTTATTTATATATTTCCATATTTCCAGACAACTTAACGACACCCACGGCTGAGTTAGTTCTTACTGCCCTCCGGTGGTTGATTTTAGAACTGCAACGCAACTGTTTTCAGCTTACTGCCACCTGGTGGTCAAACATCAGGTTAATCGTGCAGCCTGTCCCAGCATAGCCTGGCCAGCCATGCCTTCCTTTTGGGTCCTCTGTAGAAAAAAGAGGGCGAGTCTGGCAAGCCAGGCTGGTCCAAACATGTTTGATTTACCAAAATCAGCAAGTCAAAAGTCTGCTTGGTACAGACATGTACATATGCTGTAAAGGAGATCGTGACCAAATACAGAAACCAGAACTCCTCAGTCTCTATGTGCTTCATGGATGCATCTAAGGCCTTTGATGGAGTTAACCATAGGAAACTATTCATAAAGCTTCTGCAAAGAGGTGTCCCAAAATACATTGTATGCATCCTGGTTTATTGGTATGGTCAGCAACAGGTAAAATGGGGCAACAGTATCTCAGAGCCATGGAGACAGACAAGGAGGAGTTGTACCCCCCCCCCCCCCCCTTCTTTTTAACCTGCACATGGATGACCCATCAGTGAGGTTAACCCTCTGAACTAAGTCCTTCACTTCTGAGTTAAAAAATGCTCATGAAAAACATATGTGGAGTAACCCGGTAGGTAGGTTTTAACCTGCCTGCCTCCAGAGGGTCAAAGGCCAGCAGGAATGGTTGCACAGCTGGTGATGATGTCACAAATCATCTGATGTATGCAGATGACTCAGTGGTTCTAAGTCCGAGCACCGCGGGTCTACAGCAGCTACTAGATATCTGCTTTGACTATAGAGCTCTGAAATAATGTTCAGGACGTGTTGACAAACCAAATATAAAAATAAGTGCTAAATAAATAGTATTCTATTACTATTTTGTTTCATCCTGAATAAATAACGCTTTCCCAATTTCATACTTTGTGACTATTTCTTAAATTTTACACTAGATTAAATCATTAATAATATTTTTTACTGCTTCAAAAACGTGATTAGTGGCTATTTGTCCATAAAACTTAAACAAAAAATAATCAAATACTTTCAAATGGCCACTGGGCTACGTCAAGGGTTAGGCTTTACACACGGGTAAAAAGATTTTAAATCAAACAATGTCCATGCCAAAATTGTGTTTGGTGGTTTAGTCACACAAGAAGCAAGAGCACAGATGTTTTGCGTCCTCACTGTCTCTGTGGTAAAAAACCATGTCCCCTCGCTGCTCCACCCATCCTGACCTATTTATGCAAATAATCACCCACACCTGACCAATAAACAATAGACTAATTAGCCAAAATAATAAATAAAAAACATAATGCAAAACAAACAAATTAACTTTAGCATAAAATAAACTAGGCTATAACTTAAGCCTGTAATAAACTAAATAGCTTCAACAGTGATGGTTCTTTCCTATCTTAAAAGTAGAAGAAATTGTGATTATTTCTCAAGTTCTTTAATATTTTTTCTATGCACACATTCTATTATGATTTTTCTGAATAACAAATAGGAAAGGATTTCTCAACAGGCTCTTTTTTCTGAATTGAATCAAAAGCTTTTACTGTCAATGAACTCAATACAAAGGAATTGGGGGATAACAGCGCCATATCCAAAATATTAAATAGATATTATGATTCTTCATAAAGGGGCACACAATTCTAATAACATGGATATGCATTTATTGTTTAAATAAATCAAATCAAATCAACTTTATTTATAAAGCGCTTTCACGTGACCAAAATGGACAAACAAAGCGGTGTACACCAATAAAAAGCACCACAATAGGACAGACATGTAACCATTTAAAATACAATATAAATACATTGATAAATAAATGTTTATTGATAAGTTTTCATTCATATTTATAACTGTAGTTGTTTGATTGGGTCTCTGGCCTTTTGTGTCGTTCTAAAAGTTAAATATGGAGTAACTATCAAAGCTTTTTAACAGAACCGTTCGAGGTTACTTCAAGTTTTAAAACGTACATCAAACGTCCCAGGGCTCATGAACGCATCACATTGTTACGTCTTCGGAATCCGGAAGCGTCCAGATTGTTGTGAGCTGTCGCGGATCTTACTTCCTGATTGTCCTAAATGGCGAGCTCAGTGGGTCCAGGTCGCTCCAGACCACGGTACCGGAGGCTGCTCCTTCTGTTGCTGCTGGCGGGAATCAGCGGACCGGTGTCGACCGTGTCCGAACCGGGGAAATGGATCGTGGACATTGACAGTGTGAGTTAGCGTCTTTTATCCGTGCTGATGTGTAACTGTCGGACGGTTAACGGACGGTTGAAAGCATTTCATGACCAACTGGAGCAAAAGTTCGGTTTTCATTTATTTTCAGAGGTCTGGCAGTTTCCTGGAGCCGATTCTTGGTCGGTTATCGCTCTGCGCCAAACACGTGTAACGTTCAGGTCCCTTTAGGATTTTTAAACTGGCCTTCCTAAAACTTGTATGGTCACGTGTTTACAGAGGAAACAGTAAAAGTGGAACTCAGGAGGAAACAGAACCAGAGCCCGGAGGGGTCCACAGAACCAGCGCGGTCCAAGTAGAAAATGTTCAGTTCTCAAGAGGCTTTTTCGGGTTTACGTATCTGCTCTGTGTTCAGCTGAAATCTTCCCAATTTCTTAAACAATGAAAAAGATCAACAAAAAATGTTTTTCAAAATAAAATCCAGAACCTGTGTGTGATTCATCCACCTGATGGTCCAACAGAACTTACTTCAGCAGCTGTAACTGTCTGGCCATCTTCAGTTTGACCTCATCACGGCTCTGAAGGAGTTCTGGTCCATTCTTCTTGAAGCTTGTAAGCATTCAGCTCTCTCAAAGTCCCACCGCCCAGGCTGGTTCTGGTCAGGACTCTGACTGGACCACTGCAGTCTCCTGACTAGTTGGGTCAGAACCAGCCCAAACCATCACCCTTCCACCCATGCTGATAGCTGGGATAAGCTGTGACACGAAGCAGCGCTTTCTCTAAATTCTGAGTAATCTTAATTATACTTCATGTTTAACCCGTTTAGCCTCACTTTTCACTCACAATAAAAAAATACAGTGTTACTAATCCAACATTTTCCACCTCTTTGCTAGTAAACAACTTGGACAAAAGTTTTGTTTAAAAAAATTGTTACCAAGTGACATCATCTCCTTCCCGCTGAAGACATGGCGACTGCAAATCATCCTGGAAACAGGTCATTTTTAGACATTTCTGATGAACTGCCCCAAAACATATTTGTAATAATTTACTCATTCAAGTCTCTAGAGTAACCCTCCATCAAAAAATTGCACCAAATATAAACATTTTTTTCTTAATAGGCTTATTTCTGTGAGTGGCATTCATAGTTGCCAGTGGGCACAAAGCATGTCGCTAACTAAAGGAAAACACTCTCTGCAGGATTGCTCCTAATTTACTTATTTAAAATATTAGAATGATGTACAATGGCTCATTTTAGTCCTCTTAGAATACTTTTCCAAGCTAAATAACTTCACATGTATAGCATTTTTATACATTACCATACATCATTTTCTTGCTAGCAAACATTAGCTTGTGTCTCACAGTCTAATGATAGCTAGCTAGCTAGCAAAAAAGCTAGTGAAGATGTTGATGTGCAGCTGGGGGTGCACTTTTCTTTGCACACAAGAGCTTACCCAGTACACACACCTATGCGCACCCCCCCCCCTCACCCCACATGTGGAGTGCTTTAAAAAGTACCACGCTGAGTAGTACATCCATAACAAATGATGGATTGTGTGGGAAATATGTCATGAATATGTGTTAGATGTTCTAAAAAAACTTGTTTGTTGTGATTTTGAGTTTTAAAAAAGTGAATAAAGGCACCAGTTCAAATTGTGTCTTGTCTTGAATTTCATACAGGGGGAACCTGAGTCCTTTCTTGTTTTTATGATAATACTGTTAGGCTATTACTTTGTTATGAGCAGGGCTGGCCCTTGGCACAGGCCACCTATGCAGGGGGATGTATTGCTGCAATGGGGTGTGCCAAAAATAACAGAGCAGTGTCCTGTTTGTGGGATGCATGGGTGGGGTTACAGGTGTGTGTGTGTGTGTGTGTGTGTGTGTGGGGGGGGGGGGGGGGGGGGCTAGGAAAAAATTTGCCCAGGGAAAATAATGCCCCAGGGTCGGCCCTGGTTATGACGATATTATTATTACTTCTCTATTCCTATTATTAGGTGACATTTTACCTACTGACAAGCAATGTGACCACTGGCAACAATGCTATGCATTACGACGCTGAAAAAAATCTGTGCACAAATGGGTTAAGGGTGAGAGGAGGTCACACACTTCGTCTTCCTCCGCTTATCTGGGTCCGGGTCGCGGGGGCAGCATCCCAACTAGGGAGCTCCAGACCGTCCTCTCCCCGGCCACCTCCACCAGCTCCTCCGGCAGGACCCCAAGGCATTCCCAGACCAGACTGGAGATGTAACCTCTCCAACGTGTCCTGGGTCGACCCGGGGGCCTCCTGCTGGCAGGACATGCCCAAAACACCTCCCCGTCCAGGAGGCATCCTGACCAGATGCCCAAACCACCTCAACTGACTCCTTTCGATCTGGAGGAGCAGCGGTTCTACTCGAGTCCCTCCGGAATCTCTGAGCTCCTCACCCTATCTCTTAAGATTGAGCCCGGCCACCCTACGGAGGAAACTCATTTCGGCCGCTTGTATCCGAGATCTCGTTCTTTCGGTCATTACCCAAAGCTCATGACCATAGGTGAGGATTTGGACGTAGATCGACCGGTAAATCGAGAGCCTGGCTTTCTGGCTCAGCTCCCTCTTCACCACGACAGATCGGTTCAGCGTCCGCATCACTGCAGACGCTGAACCAATCCGCCTGTCAATCTCCCGATCCCTCCTACCTTCACTCGTGAACAAGACCCCGAGATACTTAAACTCCTCCACTTGAGGTAGGACCACTCCCCCGACCCGGAGTTGGCAAGCCACCCTTTCCCGGTCGAGAACCATGGTCTCAGATTTGGAGGTGCTGATCCTCATCCCAGCCGCTTCACACTCTGCCGCAAACCTACCCAGCAAGAGCTGAAGGTCAGAGCTGGATGAAGCTAGGAGGACCACATCATCCGCAAAAAGCAGAGACGAGATTCTCCTGCCACCAAACTCGACACACTCCACACCACCGCTGCGCCTAGAAATTCTGTCCATAAAAGTAATGAACAGAACCGGTGACAAAGGGCAGCCCTGGCGGAGTCCAACCCTCACCAGGAACAGGTCCGACTTACTACCGGCTATGCGGACCAAACTCACGCTCCTCTGGTAAAGGGACTGAATGGCCCTTAACAGAAAGCCACCCACCCCATACTCCTGGAGTGTCCCCCACAGGGTGCCCCTGGGGACACGGTCATAAGCCTTCTTCAAATCCACAAAACACATGTGGATTGGTTGGGCAAACTCCCATGCCCCCTCCATCACCCTTGCAAGGGTATAGAGCTGGTCTACAGTTCCACGGTCAGGACGAAAACCACATTGCTCCTCCTCAATCTGAGATTCAACTATCGATCGGACACTCCTCTCCAGTACCTTGGAGTAGACCTTTCCAGGGAGGCTGAGGAGTGTGATCCCTTATAGTTGGAAGACACCCTCAGGTCACCCCTCTTAAAGATGGGGACCACCACCCCGGTCTGCCACTCCACAGGAACTGCCCCCGATGACCACACAATGTTGCAGAGATGTGTCAACCATGACAGCCCTACAACATCCATAGCCTTGAGATACCCAGGACGAATCTCATCTGCCCACGGGGCCTCAGCAACTGCCACTGCTGCACCCCGCTTGGCTATGCAGTACCTGTCTGCTGCCTCCAGAGACCCACAGACCAGCCACACCCTGTAGGCCTCCTTCTTCAGCCTGACGGCTCCCCGAACCTCTGGTGTCCACCAGCTGGTACGGGGGTTGCCACCACGACTGGCACCAGCCACCTTGCGACCACAGCTAGCAACAGCCACCTCATCAATCGCAGAGTGGAACAAGGCCCACTCGGAGTCAGGGGTTGCCACCACGACTGGCACCGGCCACCTTGCGACTACAGCTAGCAACAGCCGCCTCAACAATTGCAGAGTGGAACAAGGCCCACTCGGATTCGATGTCCCCCACTGCTCTCGGGACACATTCAAAGCTCTGCCGGAGGTGGGAGTTGAAGACCGTCTTGACAGGTTCTTCTGCCAGGTGTTCCCAGCAGACCCTCACTATGCATTTGGGTCTGCCAGGTCTACGCGGCATCTTCCCCTGTCATCTGATCCAACTCACCACCAGGTGGTGATCAGTTGACAGCTCCACTCCTCTCTTCACTCGGGTGTCCAAAACATGGCCGCAGGTCAGATGATACGACTACAAAGTCTATCATCGACCTGTGACCTAGGCTGCCCTGGTACCAAGTGTACCGATGGGCATCCTTATGTTCGAACATGGTGTTCACCTGATCTGAACTCGAGTGGTGTTTCGTTATTGGACTTCTGTGCAGGCCGCAGTTTGGCCATAGTGTTCCTCCCAATCACACCCCTCCAGGTCAAGCTGTCATTGCCCACGTGAGCATTGAAGTCCCCCAGTAGGACAATGGAGTCCCCTGATGGAGCACTATCTAGCACTCGTCCCAGGGACTCCAAAAAGGGTGGGTACTCTGAACTGATATTTGGCCCATAAGCACAAACAGCAATCAGGACCCGTTCCCCGACCCGAAGGCGCAGGGAAGCTACCCTCTCGTCCCCTGGGGTAAACCCCAACACACAGGCAGAGAGTCTTGGGGCTAACAAAAAGCCAACCCCAGCCCTCCGCCTCTCACCCGGAGCAACTCCGGCAAAGGAGAGTGTCCAACCCCTCTCAAGGACTTGGGTTCCAGAGCCAATGCAATGTGTCGAGGTGAGTCCGACTACATCTAGCCGGTACCGCTCAACCTCTGCCACATGCTCCTGCTCCTTCCCCGCCAGTGAGGTGACGTTCCATGTCCCAAAAACCAGTTTCCTTGTCCGGGGATCGGACCGCCAAGGTTCCCGCCTCGGTCTGCCACCCGATCCACACTGCACCGGACCCTTCATGTTCCTCCTGCGGGTGGTGGGTCCACAGTTGGGAGGTCACAAACTGCCTCATAAAAACAAAGACCTGATTTAAGAAGTTATTTCAATGTAAAGAAGCTAAATTTTGCTTTTTAAATATTTGTTTATTTCAGAAAAAGCTGAAGAAGGACGCAGAGAAGGAATCGTCTTTTTTCCACTTTAGAAAAACTCTGTTCCGCAACAGCTCCATCCACCTCAAAGGTAAACACGTAGACGTCTCTTGTCTTTAAACAACGACTCGTGTATTAATCCTTCCTGATTGTGCTTTCAGTGTTGGCTCAGGATTGTCCCTCATCGCCTCCCGTCCAGCTGAGCGTGTCTTGGTACCTGAGGAACTCTCAATGCTACAACGAAATCTTTAACCTGGATGTAAGGAGTTGACTCATCATCTTATTGATTCTATTTTTAACCTCTAACTTTTTAACTTTTGCCCTAACAAACACGTGTTTTTCATCTGTTCACTTTATTTGATCTGTTATGTCATCCAGATTTGTTGAGCTGTGTTAACTTTTGATCTGAAATTATTAGCTAGGAAAAAGTTTCGTAATAAATGATTGTTGGAAAAAAGTAAAATAAAAGTAAGTGGGTGTAGAAACAGAAAAGAAGAATATTCTTAGTCTAAGGTCTATTGGCTGAAAGTCCTTATGTGTCACATCACCGCTGTGTTGTTTTGTTGTTGTTTACGTTTGTCCAGTCGAGTCAGGTTCCAACTTACTTTGGGTCAAAGGAGGTCATAATAGAGGGAGGAAGCGGATTCTACCTTCTTCACCATTATCCCAACATCAGCTGTCAGGGCATGAAGCCAGACATTGTGAGGAACACACACACACACACACACGCACGCACGCACGCACGCACGCACGCACACACACAGAATGAAGCGTGTGTGATGATTTTCTTTATTCAGTCTCAGTTCAGGGTGGATCCGGCTGACGCTCGCCCGACGCAACTGAAGCCGCTGCAGGCGAGTCCGGTCGACTCGGTAAGTTCTGGGTGGTTCTGATGGATCCACTTCACCTACACTCAGAATCTGATTCCAGACTTTTGATCCGATGATAATAAAATAATGTTTCAAGCTGAAATTCATAATTTTCCTCCCTTTTTAAGAATTGGGTATAAGCTTTTAGAAATCTGTAAAAGCGACGGTCTCGACCTGTATTGTGATATAAGATAGCCCCCCCCGTCCCATAGAGCCCCATGCAATTTGAATTGAGCGTGGCTCAGCATTAACCAATAGTGTCGGACATCTGCTTACATACAGAAGTCACAGAGCACACATGAGTGTTTACACACATACCTAGTAGGGGTACTCCGAAATATCGGTCGACCTTTTGTTTTATAAATCGGCGTTGGCCTATATACTTCTGTAATAAAGCCAATTTAAAGTCAGGCACGTCCCCGGGCAGCTCGGTGCTTTAGAATTTAATTTCAATGTATATTTAAATCTATCCCTGGATTAAATCTGCAAAATAAGTGTTCCGAAAGATTATTTTCAACAACAACTTCAGCTTATTTACCAGTTTTGATTTGGTCACTAGGGATGAGCCGGATACTCGTTTCAGACGGTACGGATAAAGCATTTTTGACAAATACGATCACTGAAACGAGTAAAACTCGTAAATATCTGTAATGGTGCTGAATGAAAATCCTCATTGGGTGACTGACTGTCTTCACGCTCTGTGATTGGCCAGTCACATAGAGCGCCCGCCCCTCCCTACACACAAAACTCTGCAGCCGGGAGCTCAGTCCGTGCATCCACGCGCGCGCGCACACACACACACACACACACACACACACACACACACAGTAACGGATCTCTCTGTGATTGCTTCACTGTTGCTCACGTTTCTTCAGAACTCCGTAGGTTTTCTTCAGCTCGCCTCTTTTTCAGTTTAATATTTAAAGTTACTTTTTTCGTAACGTGCGTGGTGCATTTGACAAGACAGAGCTGAAAACGGCTCATGCATGCGTCGGTCACTGCCTCCTCTCTGCTTGGGCTCTCTCTCTCTCTCTCTCTCTCTCTCTCTCTCTCTCTCTCTCTCTCTCTCTCTCTCTCTCTCTCTCTCTCTCTCTCTCTCTCTCAATTCATGCACTTAATAATGTTCTGATTTTACTGAAAAACTTGTTCTGTAATAGTTTCTTTACTATTGTGATCAAAAACATTTAATCTCAACACTGAGGCTGCTCTGTAATTAGTTTTCAAATAAACAATACACATAGCAACTTCTGATCAAGCTTAAAGTAACGTATTGATGTAAACCACACCCACTTCCGGTTAAACCACACCCACTTCCAGTTAAACCACACCCACTTCCAGTTAAATCACACCCACTTCCGGGTTATGCTGCGCCCACTCTGAGTACAGCTAGTACTCGCTCATCCCTATTGGTCACTTAATTGTTGTCGTAGCAGAGCAGGTTTGTGCTGCAGCTCAGCTCCAGGAAGTCGATGATTCAGACTAGTTATGCTGAAAATAAACATCGATTCAGATTAAGATTAGGTCGTGTTTCCTTATAGATTTCCCAGATTAAACACGTACTTTTAGCTCATTTCACAAATTTCAGATTAAACTGAAACCTGATCATTTATCAGCTCCTTATCTCTCAACGTTCACAATTATTTATTCAAGTCTGTTTTTCCAGAAATCTTCAGTGAGGAGGAGGAGAGACGCGAGTCATCCCAAACCAAAGGTACACACACACACACACACACACACACACACACACACACATCAGGGCTTTTAGAGTTATTGTAAAAGTCATTTGCCTCATAAGTCTCATGATTAGTTTTAAAACAATGCAGTAAAAGTCAGGATCACTGATGGGAAAACAATAAAATATTTATTTTCTGGCTTCTTATTTGTTGATATTTTAATTGATTTAATCTAATTTTGTCACACACGAACTTTAAAAGCAGGAAAAACTAAAAGCCAACCAGAAAACTGATCAGTGTTGCAGCTGTTTGTGTGACTTCCCCCTAGTGTTTGAAAAGGGTATTACAGCAGTAGTAAACTTGTTCTGTCTGAGCTCAGCACCGGTTAGGGTGTTTCTGCTGGAGCTCAGCACCGGTTAGGGTGTTTCTGCTGGAGCTCAGCACCAGTTAGGGTGTTTCTGCTGGAGCCCAGCACCGGTTAGGGTGTTTCTGCTCATGCTCAGCACTGGTTAGGGTGTTTCTGCTCATGCTCAGCACTGGTTAGGGTGTTTCTGCTGGAGCTCTCTGTTTTCAGACCAAAGAGAGCGATCACTGAGCTGCTTTCTCATGGCTTTAGGTGAAACGTGACATATTTAACTGGTCATTTCATTTATTTGTTATTTGTCCCCTTTTCAAATGATAAATGAGCATATTTTTCTCAGCTGACCAATTTTCTATTTTCCAGCCCGTTGCTGCTGGCGGCTCTACTAACAAGGTGAGAGTCTAACTAACTCGGTTGATGAGTTTCTGAACCAGGATATTTGTTTGAACTGAGAATAAACAATCCTAAATCAGGAAACTTGATGCTGTTTGGTGTCTTTATTTCGATGTTTCTGATTGGCTGCTCAGTCGTCTTCATACGTCGACCTGGTGGCGGAGACTTGGGAGGATGGCCCCTACATCCTCATCATTAAAGTCCAGGATACCAGCAAGAACTCGGCGAGCGGCACCGCGCCCTGGAGTCTGCAGCGTCAGTGTACACACACACACACACACACACACACACACACACACACACACACACACACTACCCTGCATGTTCATGTTTAATGGTGTTCAATTAATTGTTTTATTTGATGGTGTTAATATTCATTTTATTAATTTAAATATTTTAAATAATATTTGGTATTTTTATTAATAATAAATGAATAGTAAAATGTGTTATTGTTGTTAATAATAATAGTAATAATTAAGGGTGTTTAGATCTAAAGAGCAGGTCTAAGATCAGCTGTTTGTGTTCACAGTTCTGGTCAGCATGAAAGGTCCTCACGGCTTTATATCTGCCACCGAATGGCCTCTGATGGTGGTAAGAACACACACACACACACACACACACACACACACACACACACACACACACACACACACACACACACACACACACACACACACACACACACGCCCCACTAACAAATCTAAGCTGTTTGGTAATAATGACTTAAAAGAGCTTGGGAGCGGATTTCAGATGAAATAGGAACCTTTCTGTTTGTGTCGGGGAGTTCTACATGGTCATGTGCATCGTCTACGTGCTGATGGCCTTGCTGTGGCTGGTTCTGTCCGCCTGCTACTGGAGGGACCTGCTCAGGATCCAGTTCTGGATCGGAGGCGTCATCTTCCTGGGGATGCTGGAGAAAGCCGTTTACTATGCCGAGTTCCAGAACATCCGATACGAAGGCCTTTCAGGTAGGTTCAGGCGAGCGGAGCGTCGCCTTGGTCACAGCTGCTGTGGTGCTGCTGCTGGGAAATGAGCTGCTGTTGTGTGTCCTCCTGAAGTCCAGGGGGCGGTGGTGTTCGCCGAGGTGCTCTCTGCAGTGAAGAGAACTCTGGCCAGGGTATTGGTCATCATCGCCAGCCTGGGCTACGGGATTGTTAAGTGAGTAAAACCTTCAGATGCGATGAGACTAAAGTGTCCCACTGGCTTCCATAATAAATGACCATTTTTGGCTCCATGTGGGTGTAATAAACAGTCATGGCTCACACATGATCCCTTTAGTTGCTGAGCCTGTGTCGCACCTCCTCCCTCCCGTAGTCGCTAGAGAAGAATGTGCCAGTGGGACATTCAGCCTGTAGAAAGAGGCAGATTCAGGCTCCTTTAGTGGTGATTAAGTGCTTTTGGTAAATCGATAACAGTGATTGTGTTGTTTTGTGTGTCTGCATCAGGCCCCGGCTCGGCGCTCTGCTGCACCGGGTGGTGGCAGTCGGTCTGCTTTACCTCATCTTCTCCGTCTTCGAGGGAATCCTGCGGGTCAACACGGTAAGTTCGGCCAGAACTGTAGTCCGGTTGGAGTGTGCGTGTGTGTGTGCGCGCACGCTAGGGTTGTCACGGTGTGAAAGTGTAACCTCACGGTTATTGTGACCAAAATTATCACGGTTTTCAGTAATGTTGCGGTATTTTTTTAAACGTGTTACATTTTCAGACTACTACATAAATCCTGTATATCAGGAAAATATTGTCCTCAGTTTGTGTCTAAATTCTGCCTAAAATGTGTTATTTTGTAATTATGTTGTTTATTTGTTTACATTTTTCCCCTTTAGTCTTTAAAATACCAATATTTGCCCATAACTTCTTATTTTTTGTCTGTTTGATGTCATCGTTTTAAAAATATTAGACCAGATGATACTCAGTACTCAAGTAGCCTTCTAATCAGGTACTTTTTTACCCTTACTTGAGTAATAAACCCTATATCAGGAAAACATCGTCCTCGGTTTGTGTCCTTCCAGTGAGCTTTGCAGATGTGGGAAAATGTCATCAGGCAGTAATCGTTGTTAAATTCATAATTATTCTCTGAGAGAGACCAACTCTTATCTGCCCCTGGGAGCCCCGTAATGCATAGCGTCATTTCAACATGGGGGTGTCCGCGACACAGTTTATATGCAGGTAGCGGCGCTGCGGCTGCTTTATATAGCGACTCGTTGCATTCTCCCTCAACCCAAATCCTCGGATCACGCATTTTAGCTAAAATGCTAACGTTAGCTTGCCTTGCGTTGACTGTAGAGTTGTGGGTGATGGTCACGCAGATGTGTCATGAGATTTGAAGCGTTGCTGCCTTTCACAGACACTTTTTCTGCTCGTGCTGCAAACAGGATAGCCGTCTTCTATCAGCGTTCCCTCGGCATTCTTCAAATATACAAAAAAATGCCCGTACTTCCCACTTTGTCTTCTTTGAGGGATAATAAATGTCCTGAGCGCTGCCGTCTCCTCCTTTGGCCATTATTTCAGCTTTAGCTTCAAGAAAGTTTTGGTTGTAAACAACAAAGTGCGCATGTGCCGCCGGCAACTTCAGCAGATGATACGGTGGCTGGTAAGGGTCACCGCGCCTACACCGCAGCCACGCTAATCCACCGAGATAATATAGTTTTAAAAAAACAAGACGGTTATTATTATTGTCAAGTTTTTTACCGGGGTTTACCGCTACACCGGTTACCGTGACAACCCTAGTGCACGCGTGTGTGTGCATGTGTGAATGTGTGTGTGTGTGTGTGCGTGTGCGTGTGTGAATGTGTGTGTGTGTGTAAACTTTGTGTCTCTGTAGGACCGAGGGAACAGCAGCAACCTTCTGTGTGCCGTGGTGCTGGCCTTCATCGACTCCTGTGTTATCTGGTGGATATCCTTTAACCAGAACTTATCAGTGCTGAAGATAGGTCTTACTGTTTGTGGGCGGAGCCTGTTAAGACCCGTTAACCAATCAGCAGACTTGTGTGTGTGTGTGTGTGTTTTTTGGTTTTCCCATTATCAAACTTCCACCTTCTTGTGTCTCATCTTTTATCTCGACCCTTCTCTGTTATTCCCGTGTTTTTCCTCCTCCTCTCCCTTCTCCTTTTCCTCTTCCTCCTCTTTCTCCTTGCCCCCACCCCCTCTCCTCTCCCACCTCCTCCTCTTCAGGCTGAAGATGATGTAGTCCTCCTGGCTGCTATCCCTCTGGCTGTGCTCGACTCTACCCTCTGCTGGTGGATATCCGTTACTACACTTTCCTCTGTAGTCTAAAACCTTCATTCTGTTTATTTTTTAATATTATTACTTTGTGTTTAGTTGATTCAAAGCGTAGCTAAACAGAATTAGATCTTAGTTCTTGTTCTATCAGACCAGTGGGTCTCCAACTGGAGGCTCACATCGTTCTGAGCCTTCCTTGACCACGACGTCACATCTTTGTAAGCCTGACTCAGACGATGAAGCTGCTGAAGCTGAGGAGGAACGTGGTGAAGCTGTCGCTCTTCAGACACTTCACCAACACGCTCATCTTTGCTGTCATAGGTCTGGAAAGTTCTCACCAAAGTTCTATCGAGTCTGATTCACACCTTTGAAAGACTCTTCTTTCTTCTTTTCAAAGTGTCGATCATCTTCATCTTCTGGACCATGAAAACCTTCACGATGTCCAAGTGTCGCTCTGTAAGAACCAGCAGGAAGTCGCTCTGTGTCTCACCAAATACTTCACGTTAAAGGGGCATTATGGAAGTTTGACGGCCAAAACATGTATAGAAATAATAAATGTCTTCTTCATACATTCTCCTGCAATGCCCTGGTCCTGTAGAATGAGCCCTGGCATTTTTACTGTGATTGCCTGTTTTTCTGTAAAATCACAGAAAAAGAGAGATGCTCGGGTCGAGCAGGCTGCTTCATGCGCGTTCACGCTCGGGCATCGCCCGTAGCATTTGCTATCCGTAGCTTTAGCAGCAGAGAGAGAGGCAGTGCCACTTTGTCGCTGTTCCTAACGCCTAGTGACAAAGCTAGCTACATTTCTGAGGACCCTTAGCTACTTTCTGTAGAACTTTCTTCTAGATATTTCCGGCTAATTAGCAACAAAATAGCCATTTTCACTCCGAACCGTTCTTTGGTTTGACGTTGTTTCAGCTGTCATCAACGATATAAATGTTACAGATGCTGTGAATGTTACTAGAGTGTAGCTAACCTTGTAAGATGTTGGACTCCCATGTAGAAGACCTGGGTTTGATTCTGGATGTGAACATAGTTCATTTAGAGTTTCTTTTTTACATTAATGGTATATTTTTTACAGTAAGATGCCCAAATTTTTATTTGAGACTCGCCGAACGGCATTGAATTCACAGATAAAAAAAGATGTGGGTTCAACTTTCATTTTGGAACAATTTTTCAAGCAAGGGAAGGGAATGATCTGAGCATGCAGGAGGACTGACCCATCATAAACCTTTGTCGGCTGTGCTGAAGAGAAAGCTACAGAACCACATTATTTAATTAATTAGCTGCGCGTTCTCCTGTCCTCTGTCCTCCGGGCCACACACACACACACACACACACACACACACACACACACACACACACACACACACACACACACACACACACACACACACACACACACACACACACACACACACACACACACACAGGACTGTCTCAGCTGTTATTTTCGTTAAGGAGTGTGCACGTACAGCATGCGCGCCTCGTGCACGAGCCTACTATTGAAGCTGCCGTTACACTTTTGGCCTGAGGGGGCAATCACGAGCATAAAAATCCAAAACTCAGTAAAGTCCCTTTAAAGTTCACAAGAAATGTATAAACTTCATTATAGTATTTTTGTGTTTTTGTACTTTTATCATAGTTTTTATCATATTTAAATGGTTTCCTCTGGGTTCTGTGTGTTTGAGGACTGGAGGGAACTCTGGATAGAAGACGCTTTCTGGCGTTTGTTGTTCTCCACCATCCTGTTGGTCATCATGTTTCTATGGCGACCGTCGGCCAACAATCAAAGGTAACCTGTGTGTTCAGGCTGTTTGCGCCTCCGGTCTGAGTCCAACCCGGTCTTCGTGTGTCTGGGTTCCAGGTACGCCTTCAGCCCTCTGGTGGATGAAGAGAGCGACGAAGAGGAGCAAGAGCTGATGGTGAACGAAGCTTTTGGTCAGAGGCTTCCTGTCATTTCTTCACTCAAATCTGTTCATTTGGTCTGCAAGCAGGCGGGGCGGCTCGCGTGTCTGGTTCCATCTTTTTCATTGGTTTCTTTTCTTCTCCAGAAGGGATGAAGATGAGAGGGACGAAGAACGAGACCAACGGCACGGCCAAAGCCCCCAAAGTGGTGAGTTCACCAGGATTTCTTCAGTCTGCGACTCTGAATCTGTTAAACACACGCTTCGCTTCTTCCTCTGCAGGACGAAGACCTGAAGTGGGTGGAGGAGAACATCCCGTCGTCCATGGCAGACGTGTGAGTTTGAGAGTCAGTCGGCTTCTCTGGGACGACCTGACCATATCGTACCGCATTATTTACACCGCACATTTAAAATACAGCGAGAGCTGATCAAAGTGCTGCACATTCAGGTCCATTTACAAACAGAAAACCCAGTAAAATAAACAAAATAAATCAAGTCTTCCTCCTCCTCCTCCCAGGGCTCTGCCGCCGCTGCTCGACTCAGATGAGGTGAGTTTTCTCCATTTTCTGAACACAACTTTTGACGTAGAAAAATCAAACGTTTTCCCATCTGTGTTTATTTAAAGGGGCATTATGGAAGTGTGACAGCCAAAACATGTGTAGAAATAATAAATGTCTTCTTCATACATTCTCCTGCAATGCCCTGGTCCTGTAGAATGAGCCCTGGCATTTTTACTGTGATTGCCTGTTTTTCTGTAAAATCACAGAAAAAGAGAGATGCTCGGGTCGAGCAGGCTGCTTCATGCGCGTTCACGCTCAGGCATCGCCCTCCGAACCGTTATTTGAACGTTGTTTCAGCTGTGATCAACGATATAAATGTTACAGATACAAGAGATGTTACTGGCGCCATAGCTCACCTAGTAAGATGTTGGACTCATTCTGGATGTGAACATAGTTTATTTAGAGTTTCTTTTTTACATTAATGGTATATTTTTTACAGTAAGATGCCCAAATTTTTATTTGAGACTCGCCGAACGGCATTGAATTCACAGATAAAAAAGATGTGGGTTCAACTTTCATTTTGGAACAATTTTTCAAGCAAGGGAAGGGAATGATCTGAGCATGCAGGAGGACTGACCCATCATAAACCTTTGTCGGCTGTGCTGAAGAGAAAGCTACAGAACCACATTATTTAATTAATTAGCTGCGCGTTCTCCTGTCCTCTGTCCTCCGGGCCACACACACACACACACACACACACACACACACACACACACACACACACACACACACACACACACACACACACCACACACCACACACCACACACCACACACACACCACACACACACACACAGACACACACACAGGACTGTCTAAGCTTTATTTTCGTTAAGGAGTGTGCACGTACAGCATGCTCGCCTCGCGCACGAGCCTACTATTGAAGCTGCCGTTACGCTTTGGCCTGAGGGGGCAATCACGAGCATAAAAATTCAAAAGTCCCTTTAATCCAGATGTTTTCAACTGTAAATGAACCCAACCTGATCATCTTAAGCTGTTGTCAAACAGAACGATTGAACTTGAATATGCATTCATCTGACACAAAACCTTGGTGTTTATTTTTAAGATTTTTAACCTCTGCAGTCGTGTAGTCGATACCGGACAACAAACGTACCTGCAGGCTCTCTTTGGGCTCTGACGGGCGCTCGAAGCTGCAACTGAACTGGTTTTGGAGCAGTGATTATTTTCACGAAACCAGGAAGTGTTTGGAGCTTTTATTTTTATTTTTTTATTTTTTTTATGAATCCTAGGAAAATTCACCTCGACGGTGCTCGGAAAAAGCTCAGATTTAAACATTTTAATGGGAGCAAACATCAGAAGATCTGGTCCGATGTGTGTCCAGAGGCAGAGACTCAGAACGCTTCTGCGTTTAATTATAATAAATGGAATTAGGCCCGCCTGGACCCAACACATTCATCTGATCTGAATAAATAAAACTTAACAGTTTTGATCCCTGCAGTTCTGATTCTGAGCAGCAGGGAGAGGCAAACACTCAGGAGGTTAGGCGTCGCCACGGTTACATCACTGTTTATCCCCCTCCTTGTTGCCATGGCAAACAGAGCAGCCTGACGTCAGCAGACTTGTTTGTAGCTGCAACCATTAATAATCCAACTGAACGCGTAGAATCTGAGAAGTCTGCGTAAGTCCTGCAGAGACGGGCGGATTCATGTGTTCATCTCCTCTCCCACTGTTCATTCAGACTATTTCCCAAATTATTTACTCTTTCATCTTCCTAACGGAGCCGTTTTAAGTCGTCCAGCAATCTCCAAAGTGCCTTCGATGTGAAATTGGTGGCTTACGTAAGCTGCTGCTTAAACACTGAGAGGTATTAAAATGCACAGAAAATATTAAGAGGAGGGGAAGGTTGGCCTCTCGCGTGCTTTGGATGGGGTCGTTAAAATGCGCAGCACATCGCCGCCGTCTCGCCAGAGCTTTAAAACTGCTCTTGTGATGTTAAAGGATGAGACTGAGGGAATAATATTTACATCTTTGCCACCGATTACATAAGATATTCTTTTTTAGAAGGTAAATTAAGGTAAAATCTGAGGCCTGAACAGCTCAGTGTCCCAGTAATCCCAAAATGTGTAATTCCTCCTGATTAAAGAGGAAAGGAGAGTTACTCTCTGCTCCCTTCAGCCCAAACCAGCATCGCCCTACGTCATTTATGTTGTTTTTATGTCATGAATAGATCCTGTTAACCTGATTTTTTTATAGCGTTTTCATCATCCAAACTTTGTTGTTGTTTTCCTGAAGAATCTGATTCCTCTTCATCCCCTCTGCTGATGAATCACTGCTCCTCCCAATGATGAATTAATCCATTTAAAGGATCAGCGGGAAAAATAAAAAAATCAGCCTCATAAAGCAGTTTAACCTCTGAACCTGCAGGTTCCAACTGAAGAATAAAATAAGAGCGCCACTGTTTTGGTTTGAGACGGATGGTTTCAGGTGGAACTCCAGTTGAACACGAGTTTAGCTGAGAGAAGAAGAAGAAGAAAGAAGAAGAAATCATTTTGACGACGGGGCGGCGGTGGCACAGGAGTTAAGTGCTCGCCCCGTAATCGTAAGGTTGCAGGTTCGAGCCCCGCTCAGTCTGTCGCTGTCGTTGTGTCCTTGGGCAAGACACTTAACCCACGCTGCCCGCTGGTGGTGGTCGGAGGGACTGGTGGCGCCTGTGCTCGGCAGCCTCGCCTCTGTCAGTGCGCCCCAGGGCAGCTGTGGCTACATCGTAGCTCATCACCACCAGTGTGTGAATGTGTGTGTGAATGGGTGAATGACTGATTGTGTTGTAAAGCGCCTTGGGGGGTTCCAGGACTCTAGAAGGCGCTATATCAAATACAGACCATTTACCATCATTTCTATAGCGCCGCTCAAGATAAAAATCACGAGGCGCTTCACAAAAACAAAAAATGTAAAAATATAAAAAAGCATTTAGAAAATGTTTAAAGAAATATTTAAAATGAGCAAAAATGGACAATTGTGATTAAAAAAAATAATGTTAAGAAAGAGAGAGAGTGAACAGGAAAGAGGGAAATCAGTGGATCCCAAAAGCCAGCTTGAACAAGTGAGTCTTCAGCTGCTTTTTAAAGGAGACCACTGAGTCCACTGATCTCAGGCTCAGGGGGAGAGAGGTCCAGAGTCTGGGGGCCACAGCAGCAAATGATCTGGGCTGGGCTGGTGGGCACACCCTGGATAGAGAGCCAGTCCATAGCAGGGCAACACAGAGACACACACACACACACACACACACACACCTAAGGACAATGTAGACAGACCAATCATCCTAACAGTCATGTTTTTGGACTGTGGGAGGAAGCCGGAGTACCCGGAGAGAACCCACGCATGCACAGGGAGAACATGCTAACTCCATGCAGAAAGATCCCAGGCCGGGAAGCGAACCCAGGACCTTCTTGCTGCAAGGCAACAAGAAGTCCTGTGTTGCCCTGCGATGGACTGGCTCTCTGTCCAGGGTGTACCCCGCCTGATTGCCCGTTGACTGCTGGAGATGCCCCCCCCCCCCCCCCCCCCTTGCACGACCCCACGTGGACTAAGTGGATTCAGGGGTTGGATGGATGGGTGTTTTTAAAACTGTAAGATGCTTTTCATGCAGACCATCAAGAGTGATGCTGGGTTTTTCTGCTGCAGGAAACCCAGAAAACCAAGTTTGAGATGTCTAAGATGGAGTAAATCAGGACCAGAGGTGGCGAGCGAGTGTCTGGAAACACGAGTCTGGTGAACAGACAGGAAGCTGACGTCGTTGCAGAAGGCTGACCGATCACCCGCACATGACGAAGACGGCTTTGTAAGCCTGATGTGCACTGGGAGTAAACGTGATCACGGCGGCTCAGTCGTCCCTTTTTCTTTTCGTTGCCCGTTTGTATTTCTGTCCGCGTCCCCGTCGTCACGCGCCGGTTATCAAGACTGCTTCTGAAGAACGTTTTTGCCCTTCTTCTTATTTACTGAAACGTGTCATTTGTCTGGTTCATCAGCAGCTTCCTGCTGGAAGCCTCCAGGTTTTTTCAT
This sequence comes from Nothobranchius furzeri, assembly GCF_043380555.1. Taxonomy (NCBI): domain Eukaryota; kingdom Metazoa; phylum Chordata; class Actinopteri; order Cyprinodontiformes; family Nothobranchiidae; genus Nothobranchius; species Nothobranchius furzeri. The sequence goes on along the minus strand of NC_091753.1, from coordinate 57,380,714 downwards.
CAACAAGTGTGTGTGTGTGTGTGTGTGTGGGTGTGGGTGTGGGTGTGTGTGTGGGTGTGTGGGTGTGTGTGTGTGGGTATGGGTGTGTGTGTGTGTGTAAATATGTGTATATCTGAAGTCTTTTAACCTGTAAGAGCCAGAGTTGTCCTCTAGATGAAAATGTGAGTGAATGTTCGTGGAGTTTGCCGTTGCAGGTTCATTTGGTCTCAGATGTTTAAGATTCTTTTTCAGCCATTAAAGCCGTTTGCACTCATCTGCGTTCTGATTGGTTGTTTCTGATCTGTGGGGGGCTCATGCTTTATTAAAAGGACGATGTCAGATCAAACGATCTTGTTTTATTAATGGAGAAAACTTGTGCAAAAGATTTCTGGGAAGAACTGAAAACCTATTTTGAGACATCTCGACCAGCTAGTGCTGCTGGGTCAGAGGAAATGATTCAAATATGGCCGAAACTATTTCACTTCGTAGGGGATGACATCGATGTCGTCGTATCTCCAACAAGGGCCTAATGTAGTTGGAAGAGCGCAGCACTGAAAGTCCCATTTCCTGGTTAGGAGCGGTCAGTCATCTTTCTGACCCACCTCGGTTCTGGAGGTGCACAAATGATGGAGAGAGCAGCCATTCACCTCCGCTGCACTGATGACCTTTCACCTTTGTCTGTAGCAGTAGAGCCAGACTGTGATGAGGATTGTTTCAGTGATGGAGGGAATAAAAACCTCCTTGGCTTTAGCTAGGGGGTTTCAGTTAAAGTCCACTTTTCTGGGAGAAGATAATTCCCAGAACAATGTCACATCTCCGCTTGGGTGTGGTCCAGGTTGACCAGACGTTCCAGATGCCAGAGATATTAAAGTCTTCCACCTAGTAGGTTAAAATATATTTATGTTTTCCATAAACACCCGGTTTTTTTCCACTCAGATCTGCGGACGGATCCGTCGCTGCTGCTCTTAAATTCCATCTGTTGATGGAACTGGCTGTAATCGTTCCGGCCCGTCTGACCTCCATGTGTGGGAACGCCTGTCTTTACGTTGTAATCCTGCCTTGCTGTCCGTCTCCTCCACCTTTTCCCCTCCCTTCAGCCAGGAGTTTAAACAGATGAACCTGTCAGCATGTTCTCCATCCGCTGCTTCATACAGAACCTCAGAGGTGTCATCCCGACCCCGGCGCTGCTCGTTTAAACCCAAACTGACAAGATAATTACCATCATGATGTCCATTAACACATCCTTACATGTGTTTTACTGTGTGTGTGTGTGTGTGTGTGTGTGTGTGCTGTTCACCAGCTTTACTGCTGTAATAACATAATCCCGGAGATTTGGCCTGACAGCAAGACAGTATGCTGCCGATTTCGACTGACAGTAGGGATTTATCGTCGCCACACACGTTTCAGTCGGTCAGACATCTGCTCTAATTGCTGTCGTGTCTCAACCTGTGGCTCGTGGGCTTTCTGAGGTCCACTTTACTCCTTTGAGCTCGTGACGGAGCTCGTTTTTGCTTGCATCTACTGGTGAACGGGACTGTTTTGCTGGCGGAGCGTCACGTTAAACGGTAACAAACCTGCATTCGGTAAATATTTCCCTCTGGATTGTGAAGGACTATAAAAAGCTCAAAGTGATTTTTAAACCAATGAACCCCAAGAAAGAGAAGCTTTGCCTCCCCTGTTTTCTGTTTGTGAAACTCTCCTCCGGTGCCCGCGTCAGTGAACGTTTTATCTTTCTCCCCGAGATGAAGGTCTGCTCCGTCATGTGACCTCTGGATGACCCATCACTGCTGCCACACGCCAACATTTTCATTTAACGCCTCTGCTTCGCCTGACACGTCTTGTGGTTTCCTTGGTTCATTTTAAAGGCGTCAGCAGCCTAGACGGATCTGTTTACACTGAGCGAGCAGGTTCAGGGTCTGGCTCAAGGACACGCTGGCAGGACGCCTCCCTGCTGAGCGGCAGACGTGATGCTTCTGAGCTGACAAACACCATGCAAGCATAAGATGTGAAAACCTGAGAAAAGGAGCTCTTTAACACAGCATATGATGTAAAGATGATCAAATCTAAAGTTTTTACTTCTCAGGACAAACGTTAAAGAGCAAGTCACCCCCAAATCAATCTTTTTTTCTGATAAACTATATAAATGCGTGTCTAATCGTGCTGCAGACACGTTTAGTCAATAGTTTTGCATTTTAGTGCATTTTAGTTCTCATTTAAATTTTCTGCCTAAAACTGTCAGTGTTGTGCCGTTGTCAGGTAAAAACTCTGCACTGCATTTGAATTTAAATCTGCCATCGTTATTGGCTAAGAGGTACCCTAGAACGTTAGCTGGTACCATATGATGTCACAATGTCGTTGTGAGCCTGTGTGTGTGTGTGTGTGTATGAGTGTGTGTATTTGTTAGCGGCTTTGCGCTCTCGGTCTGCTAGGCAACAGCATTTGTTGCATTTTTCAAACAGGAAGTGGGAGTTGAGTAAGAATCTGGTAGGGGGTGACTTGCTCTTTAAACTCGTCTGGTAATAAAAAGATTCAAGAATCTGAAATACAGAACAAAAAATAATAGATTTTTATTTAAGTATGTATTTTTTAAAACATCATGCTCTATTAGGTTTGAAACACTCAGATTTAACTCCTGACACTTTAAAGAGCAAGTCACCCCCTACCAGAGTCTAACTCCACTCCCACTTCCTGTTTGAAAAATGCAACAAATGCTGTTGCCAGGCAGACCGAGAGGGCAGAGCCGCTAACAAATACACACACACACAGGCTCACAACAGCATTGTGACATCATAATGTACCAGTTTACATCATAGCATACCTCTTAGCCAATAGCGATGGCAGATTTAAATTAAAATACAGTGCAGAGTTTTTACCTGACAACGGCATAACACTGCCAGTTTTAGGCAGAATATTAAAATTTTAACTAAGACGCACTGAACTGCCAAATTATTGACGACACGTGTCTGCAGCATGATTAGACACTCGTTTGTTTAGTTTATCAGCACAAAAAAAAAGTTTATTTGGGGGTGACTTGCTCTTTAAAGTCTGAAACATTTAAAGATGCATTCATCGTAGGAAAAGCTGGTTTAATATTTTACTACACGACATTATTTGAATAAAATAAAGCTGAAGTGAGACTTGAGCTCATCTGAAGAACAAGCAGGCCAGTTTATAGAGTTTTGCTCTCAAAATTGGTTAAATCATCCAGAAAACCCAAGAAGTCAGAGTTGGAGCGGGTTATCCTTCACCGCCTGCAGGATACCCACTTCACAACATGCCCTACAGGTTAGAAATTGTAAGTCGCTTTGGATAAAAGCGTCTGCTAAGTAAATAAACATAACCCGCCGGGCTGCAGCTGATGAACCATAAACTGGATTCTGAGGGATCGTTTGGTTTAAAAGATGAGCTTGATTTCATTTGCAATACCGAACAAAACAACTTTATTGAGTCTTTTTTCTCCAAACAAGTTATAAAACAGCTGGAACTCATTTTTAATGTCATCCCATCATCATTTCCATCCCAGTCCCCATCTCATCCTCCCATCTGAACATCCTTAAATATAAAAAATAAATATTTTAGACATTTTAAAAAACTAAAGGTTTTTTTCACATTAGGAGAGAAAACAGATGCACTAACAATTGTGTAGTCCATCAAAATTTGCTTTAAAATAAACATGTAGAATCAGGTCTGAGCGTTTGTTTAGTTAAATGTGCATTCAAATCTGATTATGTAAGGTGTAAATAATCACATTTACATACTCAGAAATACATTCAAATATTTAATCAGACTTAATTTTTCATATCTAAATCTAAATATAAAGTCTTTTATCAAGTGTTAACTTTTAGGAATCAAATCTTTAGATTGGATTTAAAATTCTTTAATTGTATCTAAATTTGTAGATTTCATATTTAAATAAAAATATTTAAATTCACATTTTACATTCAGATTTCTTAATATTTTTATTTCTTAACTCCATTTAAATGGTAAATGGCCTGTATTTGCTATAGCGCCTTCTAGAGTCCTGGAACCACCACCCCCCCCCCACCCCCCCTTCACACACACATTCACACACTGGTGGGGATGAGCTACGATGTAGCCACAGCTGCCCTGGCCGCACTGACAGAGGTGAGGCTGCCGAGCACTGGCGCCACCGGCCCCTCCGACCACCACCAGCAGGCAACGTGGGTTAAGTGTCTTGCCCAAGGACACAACGACAGCAACAGACTGAGCGGGGCTCGAACCTGCAACCATTACGGGGCGAACTCCTGTGCCACCGTCGCCCAGTTTAGAACCTTTTAACATTTAGACTGAATTTCCTAGATAAATGGTGACGTTCTAAATCCCTGCTGTTGTTATGCAGAGCTAAACATCGTTTTAATCTGAAGTTCAGGTGGTTGTGATCAGAAGGTCCAGCTGAGAGAACCTCTGGGGGGGGGGGGGGGGGCTGGAAGAGCTTCAACAGGAAGGAAAAACCATTTCCTGCTGCTGCTGAAGATTTCTAACATCTTCTCATGGTTTAAAGCTTCCAGCCCTGCAGATTTGAATGAATGTCCATCAGGACCGTTTACCAGCTGAGAAATGTTAATGCTGGTCTGTTTTGGCCAAAATGAAAGTATTTTGCATCCAGTGAGCAAGAAGGTCCAAGTATGTTACTAAAGAGCACATTGCAGCTCTGCTCATTTGACCTACCTCGGAGAGGAAGTCTCAGAGAAATGAAGCGCACAACATCCATCATAATCCAGCGAGCGGATTGGTGAGCATATTATAATCAGGCATCATGTCTTTGTGAGCAGTGAGGGATTAAAGGATTGTTCCTGTTTGTCTAAAATAAATCTGCTCAACCTTTTTGGTTGGAAATCCTTTAGAGCACCGACGGCTCATTTATAGTTTTTGTTCAGAAGAAAAAAAAAACACCTGAAGCAAAAGAGAAAAGCCAGAAAAGAGAGAAATTAAAACTTCTTGTTAATCAGGAGACTATATAATCTAATTTATTCTCAGCTATAATCTACACTTATATGCTTTATTATTCTGGATCGGTTTAATACAAGCAGGAGGTCAAAGGTCTCTGGGTGAACTCAGGCCTTTACCCGCATGAGGGGGGTGTGAAGTATCAGAACCACTTCCAGCGCTCACAGATCTGCTTTAATACAAAGAAATCTGGTATTACTCCGCCCATTTCATAAACAGACGAGATTACCGATACTCAGATTAATGGATCGTGTTCCTGCTCTGCTCATTCATCCAAAAACAAAAACACACAAAGCAAGTGGAGTTTAGTTGTTAGGTTTTAGTCTTTATTGTACTATCTGTTTTGACAGTTTGCTAGCGGACATGTGAAAACTTGGACCAACAAAACATCATCATCATCATCATCATCATCATCATCATTATGATTATTGTGTTTTTTTCATCACAGCATATCGTCAGACTGCAATAACGGTGAGAAGACGGTGGTTTTTACAAAATAAAACAAAAAATAAAAGATCGAACCAAACAGGAAAGCGACAACAAAAAAAGCATTTTGTCTTATATAATAATCAATGCTGTTTACTTTTCTTTCTTTTTCTGAATCCATGTACACGATATAACAGTCTAAAAACATTAAACACACAGAGCTGAAGACATTGCAGTGTTGGTGGGGGGTGCAGTCCTCGGGGCAGTTTATGTACTGGAGCAGCGCGGCCCTGCAGTCAAATATCTACTGGGACAATGGGAGGGGCGGGGCACAGAGGGAGGGAGGGGGGGCTACAAAGATAACTGGCCAAGGATATAAAACTACAGTCTTTGTTTATCTTTTTTCATCTTCAAATTCACCAATCAGAGGTTAACAGGGAGCGGGGTTGGGGGGGGGGGGGGGGGCTCAATTTGCATCTTTACATTTCTGCATTTTTCTTTTTTCTCTCGTAGACAATATAAAATCTCATGGACAAGCAAAGAAAAATAAAAAACACACTGATTTACATGTGTTGTATGTTTTGGATGGAGGGGGAGTGGGCGGGGTGGCAGATGAAATGGGGGAGGGGCTTGAATTATTGCTTTCTGAGTAAGTATTATTTTCACTTCTCATCTACATGAACTGCATCCTTCTCATTCTCTCTTTCTCATTGTGGTGATCTGTTAGATTACTCCACTTATTCAGGGGGGGGGGGATGAAGGGAGAGAGGAGGAGGAAGGAGGAAGGAGGAAGAGGAGGAGGAGTTGGGGGTGGGGTTCAGAGCTCCTTGCTCAGCGAATCCCGGGCAGTTTTAATCCTCTCTGTGGGGCCTCACACGTTTCCCGCCTTTTTGTCTGGTAAATGATAACAAAAGAGATCGAAAAATGTATTAAAATATGATGATGATAATAATAATAATAACAATAAAAACTATTAGCAGTCATAAAAAGGTTAAATGTATGTTTAGTGGTTTAGTACAGATGCTAGTTTCTAGTGTTTTTAGTTAAAAGATACGAAAGAGGAACAGGAAACAAAAAACATCATAAAGGATCATCAACACATTACAACCAACAGAAAGATTCCCAGTTGACAAGTTTTAGTCTGACTTTTTCTTGTTTGCTTTGTTTTTAACTGAGGAGGAAGATTTTCACTGGTATTCTGTAGGCCTAAACCAACCATCTGCTCTCACGTTACCATTGAACACCACAGAGAATGAGAGAGGAGGAAGATCACGTGGATAAAGAACCTCTATCACACTTTTTTGTCCAATATTCTTTTAAATAAATGCCCACTGATCCAGTTTTCTGAGCTAACTAGCTTATTTCAGCTACAGCTAGTTAGCTAAGCTAACAGCTGCTAGCATAGCATGGCTGCTGGAATGAGGAGGATGAAGCTCAAGTACTGACGTTAATGAGGTTTAACTTGTTTTTAAAACAAATTAGTTACACAATGAAAACAAAATGTCCCCCATTTCAACATTTTTGTGTTTTTGTTTTTTATCCTCCAGAAATGATTTAGTCACAGCAGCTTCTACCAAATGAGCTCCGACTTGGAAGACAACAAAGTTAAAGGCTTAATTTAGATGTTCACTAAAAAACAAAACATCTGTAAAGTGAAATTTTATCAGCACAGTGTGTTAGACGAGTTTAAGGCTCAGCTGGAAGAACGATGATTCTGACAGCACATTGTGTAAGAGCTGATGCATGTTTGCTAAAACTTTATCCAAAGTGCTCCAAAGGAAGACCTTTCACGACTTTTGGATTCTCTCTGTATTGATAGTTTTAAACATTATCTTTTGTATTGTGTGTGAAACTGTGTTATTGTACACACTGTTGTTCCAGTTGAACAGAAAATAAATTGGAACTTTCCAAATGATATTAAAGCGATATCATGCTACTTTTTCATATTTTAAAATCATTTTCCTGTGCCAGAATGGTCTAAAATAACCCTTAACAGGGTTAATGAAATAACTCTCAGACCCTGTGGCCAGAATACCGGACTTGCAACTTCAGAGTGGGGAGCCACCACCTGTTGGACTTAGTAAATGGAACGGACGTGCTAGTGCCGGAGACTGCTTCCAGTGTGTTTCCTGCATGTTTTCTATCATAAATACAGCTGATTTGTTTGATTTAGTAATGAAGCACTCCCGTAGAAACTAACGAAGGCTGAGGAGACATTTCAGCTTAAGGTGTTAAAAAGAGGAATGCACAGCGAGGAGATGAGCGTCACTATTGCTTTCACTAAGCAACAGGGGATGCTAAAAGCAGGCCAAATCCACCTAGTCTCCCTATAAAAACCATGATTGTCACTTTTTTCTTGAAACTGCTGTTTAAAAAAGTCCCATCTTTTTGATTTAGTGGATTTTCCTGTCTGATTCTATTTCCATTTTCCTAAAAACAGGTGTACTCACTCCCTGTTTGACTATGTGGGGCTTCTGTCGCACAGGTTGAATACTTATTTTATAACTTAACAGCCCGACTCTGCCATCCATTGGTATAGGTCGTGGCGGATGGCTGCTCATACTGAGCCAGGATCCTCTGGAGGTTTCTTCCTGTTAAAATGGAGTTTTCCTCTCCACTGTCGCTGCATGCTTGCTTAGTATGAGGATTGCTGTAAAGACTCTGACACTAGTCAGTGAGTCGACGCAACCTGCTGGGTTCCTTATATAGGAAATTTTTTACTGATTGGCTTAATGAACTGACCTGTACTGGAATGTTTACTGTGTGAAGGTCCTTGAGACGACTGGTCGTGATTTGGCGCTATATAAATAAAGTGAATGTAAATAAGTAACTGCAAGTTCCTGAAACTTGATCTCTTAATATTTTATATTTTAATCAGATAATTTCTGATGTTAAAACTTTGTGCTTTCAAGATAGGGTCCAGGCGGCTGAGAGATGCTAGCAAGGCCCTGCTACTCATGCAGAAATTTTAATCCATCGCAAGACATTCTGCAAATTTGTTTGTTTGATTAGTCTCAGTGCAGTGTTCCTGGTTTGAATCAGGACTAATGACTTTAACACACTGACCCTGAACTAAGAACCAGAATCTCTTTTTAGAACATCACAGCGTTTATTCAACCTGGTCAAGAGTTAAATTCATTTTTGTAACTATTTACTTTGGTATAAGATTAAAGATTGCAAAACGAAAAGACAAATCTCTGGGCTGATGTTTGACTCGTAATCAGAAAAACAAAAAACTAGCCTGACAAGACCTCCTAAATATGTAAATATAGTCTGGCCATAGCCCATAGATTGTCTCCGTACACAATGGAACAGGGCTGGGACTAATCAGAGCAACAAACAAAATGACGTTTATCGATACGGAAATCATTCAATGGGGCAGTCCGCCACACACGGTCGAAAAAGAAGCTAATACCCTCTTTCCAATTAGCCGTGTCAAAGAAAAGCTCAAGTCTAAATCGTCCAAATTGGATACCAAAACATTCCATTCGAGCACTATTCTTGAGCTGACGCCATCTTTGTAGTTTTTCTCTGTTACAGCTCTGGTGTTTAGCCCACCCAAGGCCCCTCTACAAACAAAGAGCGCTGTGATTGGCTTTCCCCAAAATTGTTCGCTCCATTGGTAGACCTGCTGAGGCTACAGCAGTGTGTGGCTAGACCAGTGTTGCCAACTCAGCGACTTTGTCGCTGTTCCTAACAACTTTTCGACCCCCCTCAACAACTTTTTTTTTCAAAAAGGCGCCTAGCGACAAACCTAGCGACATTTCTCAGGACCCGTTGCTACTTTCTGTAGAACTCTCTTGTAGATATTCCCCACAGATTAGCAACAAAGAAACCATTTGCACTCTGAACCGTTCTTCCGGGAGTAAGGAAAGAGAACGATAATCTGCACATGTGCACGAGGACTGACCAATCATAAACCGTTTTCGGCCGGGCCGATTCGCTGAAGACAAAGGTACAGCTTCAGAGCTGGAGACCACCGATTTACGTCTGCTGCTGCTGCAGACTCACGCTTCTACTAGAGACGGCGCAGGCGTCAACCTGCCATCTCTGGTTCTGCAGCCGTCAGACACTTTGGTTTTTCCTGCATTTGGTAAATAAAGTCAACGGGAGTTTGAACTACCGTCCCGTTTACACACGCAGCTCTGTGGCTCATCTGAATTTCCTTCAGTGACACAGGGATGGTTATACTATGAGACACCCGCTCCCTTTTGCTCGGAGCGCCGTTATTATCATGATGGAGAGAATACACAACAGAGAAGTTGAGAAACTATGAGGTGTAAAAAAACAGCTTTTTAGGAAAATGTCTGTGAGAATGAGGAGAGCAGGAGGTCTGAGTTATATCCTACAACAGAACTGTTTGGATCACCACACCGTATCCGTCTTAATGCCACTTTATTGATACTTTTGGAATTTATTGTACATATATAAGCAATTTGGCCATTTTGGCCATTTTAATCATTTTAAGAACTTTAACACATAACATAGCTTTTATTTTCCTCCCTTTTACTCCTATACATATATATGTATATATATATGGGGAAAGTGAACGGCAATGTGGCGTGATGACGTCATCAATATGTAAATTAACATGTGACGTCATCTGGCAACATCTAGCGACTTTTGGGGGGAACTTCAGCTACTTTCAGTCGAAAACAGTTGGCAACACTGGGCTAGACCAACCTGAAGAGCAAATCTTTTTAGGCTCATTACAAAAATGTGATCATCATTGACTAATGTCAGAAATAACTGAATCAAAATCAGTAAATCTGCTTTTATTAAAGTGATTTAGATCATTTGAATCAAGGGTTATATCAGTACAAATGTAATGTTGATCCATTGCAGATTAAATGAAACCATTATTTCTAAATGATTAGAACAAAGTTTCTCTCTAGAAATGGATTATTTTTTCTGACAATGTAGTTTGAGGATAAATGAACTCTTTGGAACTTTTTCTACGCTTCAATCCTTCCAATATTCAAACCTAACGGGACTCCACAATGCTTCCTCAAGCGGTTTGATGTACTTCCCATTGACATGAACCCAACAGTTTTGTTCTTGTTGAGCTGAGAGGTGCTACACGTGTTGTTGCTTAGACTTTTCTCACCAAATGAATCTTATGAATGAAGAAAAATTCCTCTTTTAAGGGTTTTAGAATCCGCAGAGTAATCTGTAGTGAGTACCTCTAACCACCAGTCACACAGCTGCTCATTTAAAACATTTTCATCTCATTACATCAAACACATCTGACGGAATGCTCCTTTTCTTGTGTCGTTGTCCTGACGACGAGGCGTTCGGGGCAGTTTCCTGCCAAACAAGTTGTGTTAAACAGAGTTCAGTTTAGTGAAAAGAGTCGGCGCTTCAAAGAGGCCTCCGGTAAATTGTACGGCAGCAGCAGGAGCCACCCGGCTCTCTGCGAGCATCTGTCGGGCTGTCTGAGATCAAAGCAGGCCGGGTACTGGACGCTAAGCCTCGTGCAGCGCCTGAATGGAGAGGAGGCGGGAACGATAAATAATGGAGGAGGTTCACCTCCGGTCGCTCAGAAGCTCAGAGTAGGTGGTAATGTTTCAAACGGCGTAGCAGGAAAAAAGCGGGAACGCTCAGCGGAGCACTCTAGTTAAAGAGCAAGTCACCCCCAAATCAATGATGTTTTTTCTGATAAACTATATAAATGTGTGTCTAATCGTGCTGCAGACACGTGTAGTCAATAGTTTTGCACTTTAGTGCATTTTAGTTAAAATAAAAAATTTCTGCCTAAAACTGTCAGTGTTGTGCCGTTGTCAGGTAAAAACTCTGCACTGCATTTGAATTTAAATCTGCCATCGCTATTGGCTAAGAGGTACCCTAGAACGTTAGCTGGTACCATATGATGTCACAATATTGTTGTGAGCCTGTGTGTTTATTGGTTAGTGGCTCCGCCCTCTCGGTCTGCTAGGCAACAGCATTTGTTGCATTTTTCAAACAGGAAGTGGGAGTGGAGTAATACTCTGGTAGGGGGTGACTTGCTCTTTAAAGGAACACTGACCCATTCTGTTACGGCTGCTGAGGCCTGACGTCCTGTTGATGTTCTCTGGTTTGTGAACATGAAGCTACAGTAGAATCCTTTTTTATTTTGAGTTCATGCTTCTATTATTCTCTCCATCTATCTGCTTTGTGCATAATACTCCCATTTACCTGATTCACTTTTTTATGTCAGTAACTTTGTAAAACTTAGAGAAATACTTTTAACATCTTGTTTCAAAGGTCCTAAAGCTGGAATCAAGGTAAGATTAGCCTAGCTTAGCACAAAACCCCACAATAAACATCTTTTTTCAAAGTTATCACATCAGTTTTTTTTTATAATTTGAAATGTTATTACAATTCATGAAGGATAACCGGATGACTGAGGCTCAGAGATTCCCGAGGAAGAGAAGTCCTATTCAGCACACCTAAAATAAAGGAATTAAAGGTCAAATTTGCTCATATTTTTTATTACATCTGAAGTGTTCTCTAGTAGGAACGAATGCCTTGTAAGTTGTACTCTGGGGAAAAAAGCTCTGGTGCTCCTGTTCCAGCATCTAGAAGATTGCAAGATCAGAAGAGAGCTTCGGACAACATGTTCTGGAGTCTTATTTCCTGCTATTTGGAAATCTTTCCTCTGATTGGCTAACACCACTGCAACTCTACCACTAGCTTTGTTTGCTTGACATTTTGTTTTATATCCACAAATAACACATGCCTGGAGGAGTTCTGCTGTGTGGTGAAGTTGCTAATGCTAATGGTTAGCTTCTACCAGCCAAGACATTCTCTGCTGTTTCCTGGACGCTAAACCAACAACAGCCTTCCCCGTCGTGAGTCAAGATGGGTGAGTCCATGAATGTTGGGTGACCGTGTGACCTAGATCTGTCCTATCAGAAGCTAATGCAGGAGATAGGTGTAGGAGACTATTTTCATGTTCAGCCTGCATGACACACTCAGAGTGACCCGTTAGAATCAGAAACAATGAGTAAAACTTGTTTGGGAAGTCAAGTTGCCCTTTAAAAGAATGAAAACCTCCATAATTTTCAGGGTTATTTTGGTCTCTTTTAGCATGTAGAATATTCCAGTCAAACTTGATTATTTGTGTTTATGTTTCCGTTTGTAAGTCACTTGCTGCCTTCAACATAGGTGCCAAAGAATTAACATTTAAACACAGTAATACTACTCTGTTTGCAATATTTTCCCAGGTGCCACACCCTGCTGCTAAGACTAAAATAGTGTGAAAATTATCAATGAAAATGTGAGAGGCAATTGGGAACAGTGTGTTATAATATTTGGTCGCAGCACGTAGACGACGCAGGGAAAATTCATTGAATTCCCACATAAACATCAATGAGATTTACATGTAAATGCACCTGGTGAGAATGCCCCACCCCCTTTAAAGCTCTACAGCTCAGGTAGACTTGACAGTAGAAACCTCATTCCGAAACGGGTCACAGGACACTGGACTTTACATTACTGAACTGGTGTTCTGGTATCTGATGGTTTTTTACGTTATTGCAGGTAAAGCTGGATGAAATTTGGACAATTTTTCTATCTTTATTTTTTCTCTAAGTGTTTTTCTCCCCAGAAGAAGCTACAATGATGTTCTGCTGAGCTGTGGTGGCCTCATGGAGGGGGCCATCGTCTAGCACACTGCTGCTGACCACTTAAACATTCTCCCTCTCCTGATAATAACTTTTTACTTTCTTTGACATTGAATGTGCTACTACTAGTTTACCCGTTTAATTATAGATCCACTAGGATAAATACAATAAAGTTTATCTCTCACCAAATAGAATATTTACTAAGAAATCACAATGTAACCATAGAAACACTACTTGGTATATATGTTGTGTGTGTGTGTGTGTGTGTGTGTGTGTGTGTGTGTGTGTGTGTGTGTGTGTGTGTGTGTGTGTGTGTGTGTGTGTGTGTGTGTGTGTGTGCTGTCTTCTCCATCCCCAGTGAGTCATGGTAGATGGCTGCTTATTGACACTTTGCACCAACGTCACCTAATCACGTGGGTCCACCATGCTGGACGGCAAAAGCATGTAAACAGTGAGCGACACGAGTACTAAAAGGTAAAATAGAGCCTGAAATTGTTTTTACGATCAAAACAAAAACAAAACTCCTCCAGCATTCCTTCAACTAGTCCATGCCCAGTTCAGTTATCAGACGAAGTAGCGCAGCGGTATGCTAACTAGCTTACCAACGTTAGCTCACGTTCTCTCTGCAGCTGTTCACCGATGTAAACATGTTGCTGACTTTGCCTAAATTCACCCCTCTGGATTTATAACTTTATGCTGTAAACAGCGTTTCACTTCACACCAAAGCTGATTTTTAAAAAGTCCGGATCCCTGCCAGCTTCTGTTGCTGGTGGTGGTACCGGGTTCAGCTGCTGCTCCCACACCGGAATGAGAAGATCTCTGAACGCCGACGCTCATATAAATAAATAAATAACGTCATTTTAACACACGTAATCATACATCGGAGCTATAATATTGTTAATAATTGTCTCGCTTTACGCTACAGTGGACGGAGCGCATCCTCCGTGGTGAAATACCCGTCCATCAGGATTATCAATAACTAGTATAAACATCACATTTATCCCTGTCACTGTCTTCCTCGTGAAATAAATGAACGTTAATCTTACCCGGTAAAAACATGTTCGCTGCTAATCTGAGGCCTGCTAGTCCACTTGATTGATCGCTGCAGTTCATCTCCGTCCTCAGTCTCCATCAGAGTTATTAAAAAGAAAAACGAGTTGAGTTCACGTCCTTGTCTGTTAGTGCAGCCGACCACGCAGCAAGCTAAAACCATTTTACTGTTAAATCAACTCAATAAAAGCCATAAAAGGCTACAAACTGGCTTGTTTTGATTAGCTTCACTGGACTTTCTACGGGTGTAAACGGTCTTTCTGCCGTCCATCATGGCGAAGGGGGCGGTGTCATGAGTGGCGTGACGTCATGTGCAAAGGGTCAATACTGAGCCAGGATCCTCTGGGGGCTTCTTCCTGTTAAAAGGGAGTTTTCCTCTCCACTTTCGCTGCATGCTTGCTTAGTATGAGGATTGCTGTAAAGACTCTGACACTAGTCAGTGACTCGATGCGACCTGCTGGGTTCCTTATATAGGAAACTTTTCACTGATTGGCTTAATGACCTGACCTGTACTGGAATGTTTACTGTGTGAAGGTCCTTGAGACGACTCTTATCGTGATTTGGCGCTTTAGAAATAAACTTGAATTGAATTGAAATGTTCGACGGACAGCTGGTGCTTAAAATTTGAACAGTATTACACTTTTTAATCTGTCGGAAATAAAGCTTTTCTTCCTGCTTCTAGTTTACAAAGTGAGCTTGTAAACACGGGTGTGCGAGCCCACCTGCGTGTCTCACTGGTGTAAGACTAATGGTGTCCCTCAGGATTTGCTCATTTAACATGCAAATGCATCAGAAGGGTTTCGTTTCCGGACTTCCCTTGATGGTGTGTGCTTGTGTGTTTAACCCATGCTATAAACTTTTATTTGGCACATTGAAGTGTTTATAGGTGGGCGTCTGAACAGGCGTGTCACCCCGTGTGTAGAAAGGTGTGTTTAGTATCTAAAATCTTCGATGAAACGACCGTTGAACCCGTTGTCGACGCTCAGCTCCCTCTCTAATTGGTCAGTTGCTGCCGACATCACATTTTGAACAATAGCAACTGCTGCTTCTCGAAGATACATCTTCCTCTTCTCATCCTCCTCCTCCTCCTCTCCCTGATCACATGACAGTAAACCATCAAGACAACCTCCATTTAGTGGAGACTCAGCCTCCTCTACCTCCTCCTCCTCCTCCTCCTCCTCCTCCTCCCTGATCTCGGTTAGTGCTAGCTCTGAATCAGAACAGCTGGTTTTACTTTGTTTACTGTTTGTTAGTGCTTGTTGCTGTTTGTTGTTAGTATCTCCATCTTTGCTGCCGCAGCTGTTTTGAAGCTTTGAAGCAAAGTCCCGGTTGAACTCACCGCTGTTCACAGCTGCTGTGGCGTTGATAATCTTGGCGTTGGCCTCGTCTTTTATGCCTCCGGCCTCTTTGCTCTTCTTAATGGGGTTGCTCCCCATCGTCTTCTCCTCTTCCTCCTCCTCCTGGTGATTCTGTGTGGCGTTCTCCTCCGCTGCGCCATTAGAGCAGCCGTTCTCCCCGTTGGCCACCGGAGCTTCGGTTTCTGTCTCCTCTGGTTCCTTAGGTGCCTCTGTGCCGCTCTCGTCTGCTGGCGTTTTCTCGGCCAGCACCTCACCTTTGTCGTTGGTCTCCTCAGCCGCTGCAGCAGGCTCTCCATCAGTGCCTCCCTCCCCTGCTCCTTCGCCTCCCTCTGCAACCTCCTCTCCCTCCTTGGTGCCCTCGCCCAGTTCCACGCTGCTGGATTTACCCTTTCGCATGATGAAGTTCTTCAGGGAAACAGCACGGCCAAAGTGTGAGCGCTTAGCTTTGGCTGACTTGGCGTCTTTACCTTCATCTGCTGCAGCTTCCTCACCTGAAGAGGAGAATCATGAATTATATTTCTTCAGAAATAATAGGATTTATAACCAAATCAAACCTTTGCGCCTGTGGGTGGAGTGACAGTGAGAGAAAGTTTTAATGCAGGTTAAGGTTGTCACGGTAACCGGTGTAGCGGTAAACCCCGGTAAAAAAGTTAATAATAATAACCGTCTTGTTTTTTTAAAAACTATATTATCTCGGTGGATTAGCGTGGCTGCGGTGTAGGCGCGGTGACCCTTACCAGCCACCGTATCATCTGCTGAAGTTGCCGGCGGCACATGCGCACTTTGTTGTTTACAACCAAAACTTTCTTGAAGCTAAAGCTGAAATAATGGCCAAAGGAGGAGACGGCAGCGCTCAGGACATTTATTATCCCTCAAAGAAGACAAAGTGGGAAGTACGGGCATCTTTTGGATATCTGAAGAATGCCGAGGGACAGCTGATAGAAGACGGCAATCCTGTTTTCAGCACGTGCAGAAAAAGTGTCTGTGAAAGGCAGCAACGCTTCAAATCTCATGACACATCTGCGTGACCATCACCCACAACTCTACAGTCAACGCAAGGCAAGCTAGCGTTAGCGTTTTAGCTAAAATGCGTGATCCGAGGATTTGGGTTGAGGGAGAATGCAACGAGTCGCTATATAAAGCAGCCGCAGCGCCGCTACCTGCATATAAACCGTGTCGCGGACACCGCCATGTTGAAATGACGCTATGCATTACGGGGCTCCCAGGGGCAGATAAGAGTTGGTCTCTCTCCGAGAATAATTATGAATTTAACAACGATTACTGCCTGATGACATTTTCCCACATCTGCAAAGCTCACTGGAAGGACACAAACCCAGGACAATATTTTCCTGATATAGGGTTTATTACTCAAGTAAGGGTAAAAAAGTATCTGATTAGAAGGCTACTTGAGTACCGAGTATCATCTGGTCTAATATTTTTAAAATGATGACATCAAACAGACAAAAAATAAGAAGTTATGAGCAAATATTGGTATTTTAAAGACTAAAGGGGAAACATGTAAACAAATAAACAACATAATTACAGCTGAGCTGGCGACCGGCATAAGGGGGAGGGGCTGAGCTGGTGACCTGCACGAGGGGGAGGAGCTGGTGTGGCTGCGTGTAGATCTTCAACATGCTGCAGAGGTCCCTGACAGTAAAGTGAGCAAAATGTAAAAGTGGCCACTGTGTGTTTTTACTGAGGGATCCAGGACAAGGGTGAACACTAACAGAAGGGACGGTGGGACATTTTGGTCTTTCTATGGATGCACAATCCTTACAAGGCGACTAATTAAGTTTCAGGTGCTTTTGTCTGTTCATTTTAGTTGTGCAATAACTGAAACAGTCAAGGTTTCAGCACCTATAAGTGAAGTGGGATGTTCACAAGGCTGCAACAGTTGCGTGACTCGCTAGAGATACGATTCAGACAAAGTCCTTTGTGAGCTGAAATGACACTGCACTGGTTACTTTAGGGACATGTATACGCCTGGCTGGGACACGAGGCTCGGGAACAATTATAAAGAAAACTGCAACAGTTGTACATTTTTCTCGTAACAATTTTGTCACAAATCATTTTTATTTTGTCTGATTTTATTACGATTCAGTCTCCAACCCCTCCCAAAGTTGTCTCACAATGCTTGGATTTTACGGAAGCTGAATTTTGAAGCGTTCCAGTGGGACTGAACATGTTTGTTGCCCAATGAGAAACTGAAACCCAGACAGCAATAAGGTTCTGAGACCTTCATCTCTGATTCTGACGTCAGACATTCATCTCACCTGATGCAGCAGCTGCAGTGGCGTCCTCCTCTCCAGTGGGGGCGCACTCTGTGTTGGCGCGTTTGCTCTTGTGGATGACGCGCTTCTTGAAGGAGGTCCAGATCTCGTTGGCGTGTTGCGTCACCGTTCCACCCGCTATTGTGGCCTTCTCCTCCTCGCCTCCTTCAGCCTTCTCCTCCCCTCCGTCTGTCTTGACCTCCTCCGCTCCAGCGTCTGCCTTGGCCTCCTCTCCTTCCTCGGTTTCCCCCGCAGCCTCCTCTGTCTTCTCACCGGACTCTTTTTCTGAACCCTTGGTCTTGCCACTGATTCCTACTACAGATGAGTCCCTCTTCAGGCCCTGGAAGGTCCAGGAGCGTTTCAGCTTCCACCTCTTATGACCAGACTCCTTGGAGTCCAGGGTGGAGGAGTCGCCACCCCCTTCTCCCTCCACTCCATCATCCTTCCCTTCTTCACCTCCTCCAGTCTTCCTATGTGCTTTTTGAGCCATGAGTTTTTTGAAGGAGTGCCAGCGCCTCATGTGCTTCGTGGCTGCTGAGGAGGACGAGGCTTTCTGTTCTTCTTCTGCTCCTCCTGCTGCTCCGGCCTCCTCGACAGTAGAGTCTGCAGTGGTGTTAAGTGCTTCAGGGTCTTCAAGACGGTCCAGGGACTTGGATCGGACCTTTACTGGTTTGGGGGGTTCTGCGGCAGCTCCATCCTTCTTCTCGGTACTGCGATGGGAGAAGATTCTTGCCACCGGCTTCCTGATCAAATCTCGAACTGTAGATTTTGTGTCTGCAGGTTTGCCCTTTTTCTCCTCCTCCTCCTCCTTCTCCCCGTTTTCTACAACCTTGTCTGTTGCTTTCTCCCCTTCTCCACCTCCCTCTGTGCCTCCCTCAGCAGCTGCAGCTTCCTCACTCTTTTCTCCTTCTTTCTCGCCTCCTTCAGCAGTTCCCTCCTCTCCTCCTGCAGCGGAACTGTGCTCCTTCTTCTTCCTCCCTCCCATCACCTTCCCAAGGCCGCTCTTGTTGAGGAAGGAGTCAAGGAACGAGGTCTTGGGCTCAGTGGAGGAGGAGGTGTTTTCTGAGCTCTGAGGAGGGGCTGCCTCTCCACCCGCTGCTGCTTCGCCCTCCTCGGTGCCCGCCGCCGCCGCACCTGTGTCATTCACAGTCTCTTTGTTTTCGACCACCTCGCTGTTGGCAGCCGTGTCATCTTTCTCCACACCTTCACTGTCGACAGTCTCTGAGTCTGCAGTTTTGGCCGGTAGTTCTGCCTCTGCCGGCTTGTTTTCGGGAGTTTTTCCGTCTTCCTGAACCACCGGCGCCGCACTGGCCTCAGTCGCCTCCATCTCAGAAAGAGAAAACAAATAATAACAACAAAAAAGTGTTTTTCTTCCTTC
This sequence comes from Nothobranchius furzeri, assembly GCF_043380555.1. Classification (NCBI taxonomy): domain Eukaryota; kingdom Metazoa; phylum Chordata; class Actinopteri; order Cyprinodontiformes; family Nothobranchiidae; genus Nothobranchius; species Nothobranchius furzeri. The sequence continues at coordinate 57,361,678 of NC_091753.1, read as the reverse complement.
TGTCCTCGACCTTCTGCCCTCCTCTTCCTTTCTTTCTCTCTGGTGCTTGGGTCCTCCCGCTGTGGTGGTGCTCTCAGGTCATGGAGAGCAGGGTTGAGAGCAGTGGCGAGGAGGAAAGATACTCAGCATCCTACTCGACCTGCAAACTCCTACAGGGAAAATAAGGGTGAGGACAGAGGGGGCGAGGGAGGGAGGAAGAGGCACAGATGGTTAATAGTCTGAATCAACACCATGGACACTCAATTAGCCTCGTCTAGACCGTGAGCTAATAAGGAATGAAGTGAGACTCAGCAGGAAACACTGAGATTATGATGTTTCCTGATCAGCAACACTTTCTAAATTCACACCTCATGTGTGGTGTGATCTGCCGAAGAACAACCGAAGTCTTTATCTGCTTTTTAAACCAAATGGCAGGAACATTAAACAAAAACACCTTTTGAAATGCAAACTTTATTAAATCTTTCATCTCATTCACAAGAAGCAGGAGGGGTCGTTGTTGTGAGACAAAGAGTTTCTTTGTGTTAAATGAACCACCCATCCTTAGTTGTTACTACCTCTAACGCTGAATCATACTCTCCATACAGAGAGAGAGAGAGAGAGAGAGAGAGAGAGAGAGAGAGAGAGAGAGAGAGAGAGAGAGAGAGAGAGAGAGAGAGAGAGAGAGAGAGAGAGAGAGAGAGAGAGAGAGAGAGAGAGAGAAGCCCTTTGAAGACCACCTGGTCGTGAATCTGTATATGATGTCTGACATGACCAACCATCTCCAGGACATATCCCTGCGCTGTAGGTGGTCTCTATTAGGAATTAAGGCCTTGAGCTGACCTCTGTGAGGTACAAAAGCCCTGGTGTTTCTTTTTCAGGTCTACCACCGACTCTGTTTGATCTGGATCATTGGTGTCTTATCTCCACAAATGGCACAAGCCTGGAGGAGTTCTGCTGTGTGATGGAGTTGCTAATGCTAACAGTTAGCTTCTGCTAGTCGAGACATCCTTTGCTCTCTCTCTCTCTCTCTCTCTCTGATGCTAAATCAACACAGCTTCCCTGTCGCGAGCCAAGACGGGTGAGTCTATGAATGCTCATTTTCATTGTAAACATCTCTCCTCCACCTATCCACACTGAGGTGACGTGCTGCTTCATCGTGGCTGCAGGAACTGAAGTGGGGATAATCCCAACCCACCACCCCACCTAGTGGACACTTGTGTTGTGATGTCTGAAGTCTGTTGCATATCTGTCTGAGGTGTTTTTTTGCAGAGCAAAGTTGCCCTCCTGGTGGTGGTGGTGGGGGGGGGGGGGGGACTCTGAAGTAGGGTTGTCACGGTAACTGGTGTAGTGGTAAAACCCGATAAAAGTAGACAATAATAATAACCGTCTTTTTTAAAAAGTATATTATCTCGGTGGATTACCGTGGCTGCGGTGTAGGCGCGGTGACCCTTACCAGCCACCGTATCATCTGCTGAAGTTACCGGCGGCACATGCGCACTTTGTTGTTTACAACCAAAACTTTATTGAAGCTAAAGCTGAAATAATGGCCAAAGGAGGAGACGGCAGTGCTCAGGACATTTATTATCCCTCAAAGAAGACAAAGTGGGAAGTACGGGCATTTTTTGTATATTTGAAGAATGCCGAGGGACAGCTGATAGAAGACGGCTATCCTGTTTGCAGCACGTGCAGAAAAAGTGTCTGTGAAAGGCAGCAACGCTTCAAATCTCATGACACATCTGCGTGACCGTCACCCACAACTCTACAGTCAACGCAAGGCAAGCTAGCGTTAGCGCTTTAGCTAAAATGCGTGATCCGAGGATTTGGGTTGAGGGAGAATGCAACGAGTCGCTCTATAAAGCAGCCGCAGCGCCGCTACCTGCATATAAACCGTGTCGCGGACACCCCCATGTTGAAATGACGCTATGCATTATGGGGCTCCCAGGAGCAGATAAGAGTTGGTCTCTCTCCGAGAATAATTATGAATTTAACAACGATTACTGCCTGATGACATTTTCCTACATCTGCAAAGCTCACTGGAAGGACACAAACCGAGGACAATATTTACCTGATATAGGGTTTATTACTCAAGTAAGGGTAAAAAAGTATCTGATTAGAAGGCTACTTGAGTACGGAGTGTCATCTGATGTAATATTTTTAAAATGATGACATCAAACAGACAAAAAATAAGAAGTTATGGGCAAATATTGGTATTTTAAAGACTAAAGGGGAAAAATGTAAACAAATAAACAACATAATTACAAAATAACACATTTTAGGCAAATTTTAGACAAACTGAGGACTATATTTTCCTGATAGACAGGGTTTATGTAGTTGTCTGAAAATGTAACACGTTTAAAAAAATACCACGATAACCGTGAGGTTAAATTTTCACACCGTGACAACCCTACTCTGAAGTGCCTTTTTTTCCCTCCACCTGAACCAATCCTCATGTAAAACCCTCTGATCTCTTAAGGTAGTGCGACTCAGGGTTGCGAATGACCACAGTCACCAATTCTTGTCATGTGTCTTGCCCATGTATGTCTGATCTCTGAATTGTGTGTACTGAAACTCTAATTTCCCTCTGGGATTAATAACAAATCTTTGATTGATTGATTGATTGATTTCTTTGGCTGCATTGTTCTGATTAGGAAAGGAACTGCAGGAAGCAAAGAGAATTACAGTAAGTGTTAAAAAACAGACAAATGTTGAATTTGTGGGTGAAAACACCAAACGTATCAAAACGCCGCTGCTTTTACGTCCCTCAGCACCAATGGCTGCTGCCAAAAGCAGAAGAGGAGAAGGAATTTGTATCTCCGAAGAAGTCTGTCACTGACAGTAAAAGAGTGAGCGGAGCTGCTGCTGACTGGGTTCTGTAGAGAACTTGATGTTTACAGAACAACACCTGCTTCTCGGTGTGCACTAAAGTGATTTTCAGGCATCAGATGTTTAATTTGAAAGTGTGCAGCTCGCCGTCCCTGAAGAGGCCAACGTGGAGGTGGGTGAGAAATGTAGCTTTTAGAAGAGTCACTAATGCTCTTACGACAGGCTACTAAATCACGCTTCAATAAGTATTTATTCATGACAAAATATTACTTGTTTGTTACACTTTTAATAAAAAAAATAAGAGAATATATTTTAAAAACCCTTAAAGGGGTCCAAAAATTCAACACCACATTTACCTTGTTGTTGAAAAGGCAGCTTGTGGTGTCAAATGAGTCTGCCGTTTCAACCTGCTTTCCTTTGCAAATATTTAATTTTGAATCAGCCACAGAGAAATTGTTTCCTGAGGCAGCGCGTCATAGGCACAGGCACATACTCCTAAATTTGCATCACCCTACCCACTCCAAGTTTGCCAATACATAAATGTTGGTGGCGATAACAGCAAAGCAGCGCTGCTAACGCCAGCCCGAGCTAGGTATCTCGACACTGTACACGGCTACACACAAAGTTTCTAGATTCATGCAGTATCATAGAAATATCAGGGTGAAATAAGCTCACAGCTCATTTAATATCCATGTCCTGGCTGAGTGGGCGGGGCAAACCGTTGTAGGGTTTCATTGTGAGGTTTGATTTAACTTTTTTATCAAGGATCCTGGGCCATTTTAAGCACTGGCAAAGGTTCATATGCTTTATAGAGTTTAAAGAACAGTTTCCAGTTCTAAAAAAAAAAAAAAAGATTTTTCTAGAACCCATTTAAAATGTCCTAAGCTACATGAGGAAATAAAACAACATCATGAGCTTCTCTAAGCAGGTGGTGCCGCACTTTTTCCCACATTTAATTTGATAAAAGGCTAATAATAAAATAACAATCCAGCCTGTTGCAAATGCACAGATTATTTTTATAATGCAATCAGTTGTAGCCGTTGCTCTGTTTAATAATGTTAGTAAAGTCAGCTAAAAGGTCATCAGTCACATGTTCAACCATTGATTAATCCAATAAAAATTTATTTAAACCTATTCAAGAAATATTAGCAAAACAAACAGGCAAAAACACCATCTGCTGCCTGTCAGCGGTGGCCGATAGTGAACATCTCAACGCTGTAAACACACTGTAGTTGTTGCAGGAATGAATGAATGAATCAGCAGATTAATGAATCACTGATGTAGAGAATCCAGACGCTTCGTCTCTCAGAGAGAGAGAGAGATGAAAGTCTGAGTCATTCGTGAGGAGGGAGGGGGAAGAGATGCAGAGAGAGAGAGGATGTCAGGTGGAGATGAGCACGCCAGGTGTAAACACACACACACACACACACACACACACACACACACACACACACACACACACACACACACACACACACACACACACACACACCACATGCTCCAGATAATCTCACACTTTGCTGTTCCCACAACCGACTGACTGACCAGCTGGATCGTTCATCGCTTCGTCGGCTGACACTTCTCCTTCGCTCTGGCCGGTTGAGCAGTTCGCTGCCTCACAGGCAGATTTACAGCCTGATGGAGGCTGAACAGTCGGTTACAGCTACATCAAGCTACACGTATAGACCAATCTATCGGTTAAGAGCAGCGACATGTTGGGTTAAAACATTGTTTGATATTCTTTGATGTCCACCAACTTGCTGTGCACGGTTTTATCCTCCATTCATGTTTCAAACAGTTTCAAATTCTCTGTGAACTGTCCAGTTGAGCCAAACATTTAGGCCCACTTTGATGTACTGCAGATTTAAAGAAACATTTTCATCCATAAAACTATTGGCAGCCACACTGAGAGAAAATTCTGAAATATCTGACTGCACCACTAGGGGGCGACAAGGTCCAAGTTAAGCACATATCAAAATACAGACCAAGAATATTTGCTAAAGATTCAATCAAAACCCTGATTTCTCTTTAACAGCTCTACTGGTATTTAAAGCTGTGGGTCACAAAGGAAAAAAGAAACGAGCTGCTGCTGAAGCTCCGTCTGTTGTTCGCAAATAAACAATAAAAGTTTTAATAACTCTACGCTTGAAGAGTTTATTTATTTTTTAAATGCCAAATTTTCATTAAACTGAGTGGACAGGAAGAGCATACGTGACAGAAAAAAACGTCCCGGAGTAGAATCGACCAAGTGTCACCATGGAAACCTGAACTCACCACTTCTTCTCTCAACTCTGTTTTTTATAATTCGGGTAAAACTTTTAGGCAATTAAGAAGAGAAAATGGACAAAACGTTTCAGCAGTCTAATGAAGAAATAAATGTTCAGCTGTGGTCTGTGAGGGCTTCTACCTGCACCTTTTAGTTGTTCAACACACCCAGTGGCGGTGCCAGGGGGGGGCGCTAGGGGACGCAATAGCTACCCCTGGATTATTCATTGCACCCCCAAGTAAATATTAGATTTTTTTTTGTGGATGTGATAATATTTAACATACAAAATAAAAAAGATCAGTAAATTATCATATAGATAAACTTAAACTAAAAAAGGAAATTGATGGTAACCTTTGACCTCATTTTACACCTGTGAACGAGTGAAAGGTAGAGCTAGTGGCAAAATGGATCGTTTTTGTTGCCCACATTTCCACGGTTTCAGTCAGAAATGAATGAATCTTTGGAAGTGATCTCAGACCCACAAAAACCTACGGATCTGGATGAAGAGTCAACCCTCAACCGCCGCAGCAGTCCAGGGTTTTACCGCTGGAAATGCTAAGGCTAACGTTAGCTAACCTTGCAACTCTATAGATGGTTTTCTGTGTGGCTGTATGTGTTCATGATTTTATGGAAAAGTCAGCGATTGTTCGTATGTTTATGATGTGTATTAATGATTGTTTCAGGTGTTGTTGAGGTGTTGTGCACGCGTGTGTATCTGCTAGTGTTGAAGGTGTTTTAGAGAACAATAGGTACGCACGACCACTTACTTCATAGCACCCGCAATAAAAAGACTAGCTCCTTCAAAGCACCTGCAGAAAAACATTTCTGGAGCCGCCACTGAACACACCTGACAGAATCACCTGTTCTCATGGTGTCCCTGGAGGGACATGGCTGGACACGATTGGTCTAGCACAGGAGAAGAATCAGTTATTCATGGTAAGTCAAGTCAAATGTTCATTTGCTCCAGTTAGCATTTTTTGTTGCTGAATCATGACTAAGTAAACACCTAAAAGCTGTTTGTTACACAGATGAGGTTGAAGACCTCTGTTTTCTGTTTAAAAACAATTCTGGATGATTTTCCCAGCAAAAACGTTTCAGAGATGTTGCCCAAAGCAGACCTTAACTCAAATGTAGTTTAGGAAGGTTTTCTGGGTAAATGTGGATTTTATCTGTTGATCAAACATTTGAGGTGGGGATGCACCAAAACCGATACTGATATCGGTAAAAGTTAACAGATACCAGTAACCGATACCAATGCAGTTGCGTGAAAGTGGCTTCACTGTAACTTGTCATTTTGGTTCACCAAATATTTTAGTTTTGTGATAATTTATATTAACATATTTTACTTTTTATCTACCTCACAATCTTTTTCTGTTGAGAGAAGAGAAGAAAATAAAACCTGTATTCCGATTCGTAGCATTTTTTGTGTGGTAGAAGTATCGGTAATCAGTCTAGGCGGGTACTCAGATCCAAGTATCGGTATCATATCGAATTGTAAAAAAGTGGCTTCATTGCATCCCTAATTTGAGGACAAAAACATCCAAGTTCAGGGGTGTCAAACTCATTTTAGCTCTGGGGCCACATTGAGGAAAATCTAGTTCCAAGTGGGCCAGACCAGTAAATTAAAACCTGCTTTTCTCCCAGTCATTGAAGGCGCACCATCTGTAGCGAGGCTTACAGCGTGGGACCACTGCACTCCGACCCTGTCCAGCGCTCCAACTAGTGTGGTGAAAATATCAGCTGCTGTTGTTGTATCCGTCATGGGCACCAGCTCAACAAACTCCTCAGTGATGGTCAACGTGTCATCAATTCCGCGGGTGAAAATCGCCAGTTGAGCAACATCTGTAATGTCCGTGCTTTCATTAATAGCAACTGAAAAAGCAAGAAAAGACTTTACTCTTTCCTTCTATTGGCTGTCCAAATCCACTGAAATATCAGAAATCCTGTCTGGAATTGCGTTTCTGGTCAGGCTGATATTTGCAAAAGCTTGGCGCTTTTCAGGGCACACAATCTCCGCTGCCTTCATCATGCACGTTTTTACAAATTCCCCCTCACTAAACAGTTTTGAAGTCACTGCAATTTCATTAGCAATCAGGTAGCTAGCTTTCACTGCAGCATCACTGATATCTCGGCTGTGAGTGAACGCAGACTGCTGTTTCTTCAGTCCGGCCAACAGTTCATTCACCTTCTCTCTTCTCCGCTGTCCTTCAAATTTGTCATATTTTTTGGCATGAAGACTCACATAATAGCGACGAAGATTATATTCTTTCAGCACTGCAACATGCTGTGAACACACCAAACACAGCTTTTCCGTTCAATTCCATGAAAAAATAGGGGGATGTCCATTTTTCTTGGAACAACCTGCACTCTGTGTCCACTTTTCTCCTTTAAGACAGAGACATCTTGGGCTGAAGCACAAAATGTAGATGCCGGATTAGATATCGGGGGCAAAACAAAGTAGCTCGTCAGAACACCTGTTGCACTTGGTTGACGTACTTGCTCTGGCTGAGGATAAACGGCTTGCTTGCTTAACACAATGCCTATTACACCATCTAGTGAACGCACTGGGAACAGCAGGCTTTTTTAATTGAAAAATTAGAGTTTTTTTTCTACTCTACATTGTAAAGTATGAAAATAAAGTTTATGCAACCATCTCGCGGGCCAGATTTAACCCGTTTGCGAGCCGAATCCGGCCCACGGGCCATATTTTGGCACCCCTGTCCAAGTTGGATCTACTGACTGATTTATTTCCTGAACCTTTGTTTAACTGGTGTGCTTTTAACCACCTGATGTTTTACCGTCACAGATTTCTCTAAGCTGTTGAACATTTAATCCTTTAGCTTTGACTTTCTGCAGGAAAAGTAACCGGCTGCTGTGTTGCAGAGGAGATCAAACAATGACACAGCGAAGAATCTGAATGACACCTGTGGTGTCGGCGTCTGACATCAGAACAATCTGTTCTGTTTGTGCAGCTTACAACCAAACCGTATAGTCACCAGGCAAACTTCACCACTTGTTCCCTCACCAGGTGCTCCAACACGTGGAGCTCCTTGTCTGTTTACTACTCTGGGCTTTAATTCACCGTTAGCCCGTTAGCTCTGACGCACGCAGGTCATCTACTCTACCTGCTAGTAGCCTAAAGATAGTAACTTATACCAGCAACACAAAACCTTAAAGCAAATTGTTGCTTTCAAGCTGAATTAGAATCACATTTGCTCAGCAGCTCCTTAACAAAAGCACAAAAATCAGCCCAGGAAGGGTGGACAGGTCACACATGCTGCAGGTGCCTTCTTACTGTTTCTTTTTAGGAGGTCTAAATTATTTTACTAACTTGTTTACACTTTTAAAGGACTTTTATGCAACAAGCCAGATGTTTAAATGGACATTTTGGAAATTTAGTCCTAAATTCAGAATGACCAAGCTCTCAAACAGCAGCGTGTTTGAGGAACATCTGATATCTAATCAGATGTTTCTGAAATATGTTACCTACTTCTATTTCCCTAAATCTAAAGTCTGCATGTGAAATAATCCTTTCCATCACCTGTTCTGATATTCTCCACACATAATCCACTCTTCATTTGTCCCTGTAATTCTTCAAATTAGGGATGCAACGATTCCCCTTTTTTCCAAACCGATACGATAACGATACTTGGATCTGAGTACTCGCTGATACCGAATACCGATACTACACAAAAAAAAAATGCAACGATTGGGAACATCATCACGAAACTAAAATATTAGGTTATCAGAAAAGACAAGTTACAGTGAAGCCATCTTCAAGCAACTGCATTGGTATCGGTTCCTGGTATCGGTTAACTTTTACCGATACCGGAATCGGTATTGGTACTGATACCGATACCAGTATCGCATCGGTGCATCCCTGGTTAAAATGTGTTTAATTTATGTGACATAAAACATTTTATTTGAACATCATACCATCTTTAAATGTATAAATCTGAACGTGTTGAACTGGATTTGCAGATTTTAAATCAACAGGAATGGCTGCTATGAGGTAAGAACACTGAACTTGGCACTTTTAAACAGTAAATGTGAGATTTCCAAACAAATCCAGGCCACTTGTTTCAGGCACGCTGAGACTGAGCTCGCCTTTTTGTTTCTCGTTAGTTTGGGTGGGCTTTTCTTTTTTTCTTTCTTGGCGGGTGATTACGCTGCAGCAGCGGAGGAGCATTAGAGTGTTAGATGTGAGGCTGAAGCCCCGAGGTGTTGGAACAGCATCAGACAGAGGAGGATGACAAAATGGAGGGAGGGAGGGAGGAAGGAGAGGAGGAGGAGTGGTGCAGACATGGGCTGATTGCAAATCATCTCTTTCCCGCCGTTTGTCTGGATTTATTCACCTCCGTCCATCTGTCTGTCTGGTTTTCACCTCTCTCTCCTTGTGCCCTCATTGATCTTCTCTCTCTTTGCTAAAAGGTCTTTTTACACCCCTTTGACTCTATATCTTTCTCTTTTTTTGTGTCCCCACCTCCCTTTTACCTTTTTATCTGTCCACCACATCATTCAACCATTAATTTCTCTATATCTGTCACAACACTCTCCATTTCTTCCTCGTCTCTGTCGCTAACGACTTGTTTCTGGTTCACATCTTTTCTCGTTCACCTTCATCCTCTCTTTTGCTGTTTGTCTTACTGTTCCCACCTTCCAGACAGTTTGTCTCTCTTTTCTCTGCCCACGTTTGTTTCATTTCATCACTCAGAATTTCATTTATGTGTATTACTAAAATAATTTAGCTTTTTTTGTGAATCGATAGAATAGTCAGATAAGAATTTGTTTAAGGTGTTTAAAAGACTAAAACCAGCTTCGGCTTGATGTCAATTAGCAGTTCTGCAGGTTTGGGTGAACGCACCCTTAATTAAAGGTGGAGTTCACTGAAAAAAACATTTTCTAAAGATTATTTCTGATTCTAACGGGTCACTCTGAGTGTTTCATGCAGGCTGAACATGAAAATAGTCTCCTACTCTATCTCCTGCATTAGCTTCTGATAGAAAATAGATGGTGAAAATGGTGAGTGGTCTGTATTTGTATAGCTCTTTATTAGGGTTCTATAACCCCCCAAGGCGCTTCACAACACAGTCAGTCATTCACCCCTTCACACAAACATTCGCACGCTGGTGGGGATGAGCTACGACGTAGCTACAGCTGCCCTGGGGCGCACTGACAGAGGCGAGGCTGCCGAGCGCTGGCGCCACCGGTCCCTCCGACCACCACCAGCAGGAAAGGCCGGTTAACAGCAGCATTCTCTGGTCTGAGCCGGGATTGAACCTGCAACCTTCTGATTGCTGGACAACCCGCTCTACCTCCTCAGCTACTGCTGCCCCATAATGAATGAATGAATGAATGAATGAATGGATGGAACTCTGAGAGGGCTGTTGCCTATTGTTGGTTTTGCATCAAGGAAAGAGCGAACAACTTGGGTAGTAGAAGCTAGCCGTTAGCATTAACAACTCCACCACACAGCAGAACTCCTCCAGGCTTGTGTTCTTTGTGGAGATAAAACATCAACGCTGCAGAGCAAATAGAGTCAATGGTAGAACAAATGGTAGAGTTGTGTTGCTGTTAGCCAATCAGGGGAGAGATGTCCAGATATCAGGAAATGAGACTCTAAATCCTGTCGTGTTAAGCTCTCCTCTTATGTGGTATTCTGCTGGTTCCCGAAACAGGAGCGTAAAGTGTAATAGCTAAAACCAAGGGTGGGGCCAGAGGGACTGATGCTGAAATCTGATTGGCTGCAGCAAAGCCCACTCTCAGGTAGGTTTAGTTGCCACAAAAATCTTTTTTTTACTGACAGCTCGCTGTTTTTTTCCTGCTTTCATATGGGTTGATTTTTTTTTTTTTTTTTTTTTTTAGTTTCTCTCTGATAAATAAACAGGAGCCCATTATCAGGATCAGGATCTGTCTTCTTCTGTGGTGTTTGCCAGATTAAGTCATGTTTAAAGAACACGCAGAGCTCAAATGTTTGCATTCTAGTAAAAGTCACGGAGGATTCGTGCTCCTAGTTTCCATGAAACAAACATAAAAACAAAAACCTGAGAAAGGATTAATACTTTGGATTGGACTAAACATTTTATAGTTAAAAATACTTTTATCTGCTTTGTGTCTTGGTTCAGCCTCATGTACTTTCTTCATCATCAGCCTCCACTTTAACGTGTTTCCACATCAGATGTTTTGACTAAAACACGGAGAGCTGAAGGATAGACGACCATGTCCTAGCTAAAGGCTAGAAGACCATTTCCTAGCAGCTAAAGGCTAGAAGACCATTTCCTAGCAGCTAAAGGCTAGAAGACCATTTCCTAGCAGCTAAATGCTAGACGACCATTTCCTAGCAGCTAAATGCTAGACGACCATTTCCTAGCAGCTGAAGGCTAGAAGACCATGACCATGTAGCTAAAGGCTAGAAGACCATTTACTAGCAGCTAAAGCCTAGAAGACCATTTCCTAGCAGCTAAATGCTAGAAGACCATGACCATGTAGCTAAAGGCTAGAAGACCATTTCCTAGCAGCTGAAGGCTAGAAGACCATTTACTAGCAGCTAAAGCCTAGAAGACCATTTCCTAGCAGCTAAATGCTAGAAGACCATGACCATGTAGCTAAAGGCTAGAAGACCATTTACTAGCAGCTAAAGCCTAGAAGACCATTTCCTAGCAGCTAAATGCTAGAAGACCATGACCATGTAGCTAAAGGCTAGAAGACCATTTCCTAGCAGCTGAAGGCTAGAAGACCATTTCCTAGCAGCTGAAGCCTAGAAGACCATTTCCTAGCAGCTAAATGCTAGAAGACCATGACCATGTAGCTAAAGGCTAGAAGACCATTTACTAGCAGCTAAAGCCTAGAAGACCATTTCCTAGCAGCTAAATGCTAGAAGACCATGACCATGTAGCTAAAGGCTAGAAGACCATTTCCTAGCAGCTGAAGGCTAGAAGACCATTTCCTAGCAGCTGAAGGCTAGAAGACCATTTCCTAGCAGCTAAATGCTAGAAGACCATGACCATGTAGCTAAAGGCTAGAAGACCATTTCCTAGCAGCTAAAGGCTGGAAGACCATTTCCAAGAAGCTTGATGTTCTTGTGAATGCTTCCTATTATTCAGACGTTCAAAGTCCAGGAGACAAGGGAATTCCTTTCTAGGTTTGACTTGATAAAACTACTACTGCAGAACAATTTCCTAAAAGTTTGGAGGTCACTGTCAAGGTCAATGATTATCAAAGTTAGATCTCACCATCCGTCTCTGTTTGAGATTATGTGGATTTACTGGAAGATGATCAAGGAGGACACAACTGTTGGAAGCAAATTCTAAGAACCAGGCTGAAGTCCACAAAAGTCCATGCCAAGGAGCCACTGAGCTTGTAGGAAAAAGTCTCCTGGACTAAGGACACAAGCCTGGACCAGCTCTGAGAACTCTGGACCTGCTGTGGAACATGGAGGAAACTCCATGATCCTGCTTTGCTGCATCTGGACCAGGGTGTCCTGAATCTGTTCAGGGTCCAGCAAAGTCTGAAGACAATCAGGACCTTCTGAATCAAAATGCCAACATTCAGCTTTTTGTTTATCTGAAATGTCACACCTTTATGACGAAACAAGCAGCTGCAGGAAATGTTGCTTCCTCTGGATGGGTGCTGAAGCCATACTTGTTACTCATTAGTTCCCTCCCAGGGAACGGCGAGTGTTTGAATTCATGCAAATCACATGTGACACATGCGTGTGACTGGAGTGAGAGGATGGTTCAATTCTCACAGAGGAGAAGCTCAGCGGCTCATTCTGAGTTTAATATGTAAATAATGTGTTCTCTCAGCTGACTGGGTGAAACCCGGAACCAGAAACGCTGATGTTCATGTTGATGTTCTTCTCAGGCCGTTGCAAATCGTTGATATGGACTCGGTTTGGACACGTAGGTCTGCAGTTGGCTGTATGATCTCTGCTGGAAACAAAGCTTCACTGATCCAAACCAAAGTCATTCCTTCTGATTTTTCACCATATTTGATGAACACAGCTGTGCTGCAACAGCTGGAACAGAACCAGATCCACTCCCAGTTGATGCTGCACTTTATAAAAAACAAGATACTGGGACCAGAGGTTGATCAATGTTTTTGTTTTTTAGGAGTGACGCCAGTTTCTAGATGTTTAATACAGATTTATTTGGGTTTTTTAAACGTCTGATAGGGTTTACTTATAAAATCTAATGAGCTGGATTACGATGTCTGCAGCGACTGTTAAGAGAGGGAAATGACCTCCATTTGTCAAAATTTTGGAGACATAACAAAGCAGCCTTACCGCAACAATAAATCCATGAAAGTCTTACCCCCTACTGGGATGTACAAATGTAGGCAATATGTCATTTTGTTCTGCATGAATAAACAGAAAGACAGAAAACGATCATTTTGTCTTATCCTCTCAAGATAAAAATCACGAGGTGCTTCACAAAAATAAAAAATGAAAATGTGAAAAGATTTCAAAAATTATTGAAAATATGTTTAAAAGGAGAAAAGAAAAAAATAAGTAAAGGGAGAGAGAAAATGAATAGGAAAGAGGGAAATCAGTGGGTCGCAGGAAAGGCGGAATAAGAAGAGAATAAGGAGATGGTGGTGATGATGGTCTCGTAAAAGCCTGCACAGGTGAGTCCTCAGGTGCTTTTAAAGGAGGCCACTGAGTCCACTGATCTCAGGCTCAGGGGGAGAGAGCTCCAGAGTCTGGGGGCCACAGCAGCAGATGATCTGTCACCTTTGACCTTTAGCCTGGTGCTGCACAACCAGTAGGCTTTGGTCACTGGACCTCAGGGACCTGCTGGGGGTGTAGGGACTAAGAAGATCACCAATGTAAGATGGTGCTTGTCCATGTAAGGCCCTATAGACCAGAACCAGGATCTTGAAATGAACCCTGAAGTTGACTGGCAGCCAGTGAAGCTGGAGGAGAAGCGGGGTGATGAATAACAACAATTCTTTTAAGCTCTGTTGGCCACCTAGAAGTGTGCATTCATGAACTAGAGGCGTACTGCTTCCAGCCATAATCACGGAAGGAGGGGGTGGGGCTTAAGTTGCAATACATTTTTCTGCTTCTAGATGGTGCCTTCTGACAAAAACTCAGGATTTTTTCTTTAAGGCCCAAATGAAGAACCTTTGAGAACAATAGGCATGTTTGCTTCAGGGTAAATTTACCAGGACTTCCTGGCATGCACGTGTCTTCACTTCATCGGCAGGGGCGCCTCCAGAAAATTTTGATAGGGGTGGCCAGATGGGGCCAAAGCAATTTTTGGGGTGGCACACCAAATTGGTCCTTATGGTGACTCTGGTTGAATTTAGTCTGTGGCGATGTGCTGCATTGCGTATTTATTCGTTTTTATTAAAATTTACAGTATGTATTCAAAACTTTGAACTTAAATTTTACAAACACAAACATTTTAGAAAAATACTTTCAGTTACTTAAAAGGTTATCCTGAATTTCACTTAAAAATGTCTTTTTTTAGGTTAACTCACCTGTGGCTGTGCTCACACACACACACACACACACACAACTATGGAGATAAAACCTTTTTAAAAATGGTTAGCAGCAGAAACATATGTAATTTTTTAAATTTTGATTATTTACTCTTTAATTGTAACATTTTTATTTTGTTTTACAAGTATGTCTTGAATAAACAAGATCAATATATGGTTTGACTGAACATTAATATGATTTGTTAACACTGGCTTTTCCTGGGGGGGCAGCCTTTTTCTAGGGTTAGGGTTAAGCCATGGCCCCCCCTGGCCCCCCCTTGGGGGCACCCTTGTTCACTGGCCGGCCAAACGGGCCGTTTTCTGGGCCTTTTTTAGGAACTGATGCAGTACCTGAAGCAGGTATCGGAGAGGCCTAGCCGGGTAGCTGAGCGGAACCTCTGGATAACTCGCGCGGATCGGTTGTAGCTCAGTAGGACATCAGCAGACGCCATCCAAAAGAACCGGCATTAGAAGGGTTACTTGTGAAGCAGAAGAAAATACCGATCACGCTGCTTTAAAATCGCCGTTACTAAACTCCCAACACTGAAAAATACTTTGGAAATCCACCACAATGATGCAATTCACAGAGCTTTACTGTCTCACAGAACGCTGTAAAAAATGGAGCTTCTTCTGGTCATTGAATGCCACATTTTGATCACACAGCTGATCTCCTGGATTAAATTATGCTGTACTATGACAGAATAAAACTTTTACTGTTATTAATTTAACATTTTGGCGCTGATCAGAGACATCACTCAGTTCCCGAAGCAGTCGAGATGTGCTGCTGTTTGTGCAAAGTCCTGAAAGAGCTGGCGCAGGTCATCGTATCTCCCGGTCAATTTCCCCCTCCCAGAGTTCAGCCTGAAGTTCAGAAAATGGAAAAAAAAAACACCTCATTTGAGACATTTTAGCAGCTCTCTTTTCAACTCCACTGCCCAGGAGAGCTTGTGAACCACAGAATGAAATGTTCTGTGAGATAAATCTGTGAATCACATCTAAAACGATAAATTCCTGTTGTGAGTGTATTTGAGGGGCCTGAAGGGCCCCGTGGGAGCATTTTCAGCCGCGTTGTGTTTTTCCTCTTCATGATGGAGATCTAATCACTCAGGATGTCTGTTAATGCATCACTAATTAGGGTCAACAGGGAGGCTTCCCTCTTCACGCAGCAGTAACAGCCCTCATCTTCACACCTTCCACCACCAACACAGACAGCTCCTCTTCCTCTCACTCCCGCTGCAGCGGGTCGGACCTGAACGCGCTTCAGGCCTCACAGGAGGTGGTTTCAGCAGCTAGTCCAGTTTGATACAGTCAGGAGGAAATCACATTAAAAATACTCAATATTGTCAGTTCTCCATGAGCCTTTGTTCTGCTCTTGGTCAGAAAGTTCTGGCACATTTAGTTCCACTGCTGTTAATTACTCAGTCATCAGTTTTGTGTCACGTGATTGTAAAATATCACTCATCAGAACCCGATGATAGTAATTCTGGAAGTCTGAATGTGTTCCAGTGAAAGTTGCATTTCTGCTGATGTGTAGAGTTCAATTTTTAAAACACAGAGCCCCACGCTGGGGTCTCTGCAGCTTTTAGCAACAAAAACTGTCACGCTGTCACATCTGTCACGCTGAATAAACCCGGGCCTGCAGGAGAACCGCTCCAGGTCCGGTCCGAGGATCACGCTTTAACGTTTCGCTCACGAGCTTATTCTGATTAAGAGCTGCCTCTTCACCATGGGAGGCAGAGGCGGCTGTGGGAATTGAACCGGTGACCTCCGGATGACAGCTAAAGCGAGCAGAAACCGAGGACAGAGTTATTTGTGCAGCCTTTAGAGGAAGCAGACTTACAGGTGCTGGCCAGTAAATTAGAATATCATCAAAAGGTTGAAAATATTTCAGTAATTCCATTCAAAACGTGAAACTTGTACATTATATTCATGCAATGCACACAGACCAATGTATTTCCAATGTTCATTACATTTAAATTTGATATTCATAAGTGACAACTAATGAAAACTCCAAATTTGGTATCTCAAAAAATTAGAATATTCTGAAAAGGCTGAATATAGAAGACACCTGCTGCCACTCTAATCAGCTGATTTACTCAAAACACCTGCAAAGGCCTTTAAAAGGTCCCTCAGTCTTGTTTTGAAGGCACCACAATCATGGGGAAGACTTCTGACTTAACAGCTGTCCAAAAGACAATCATTGACACCTTGCACAAGGAGGGCAAGACACAAAAGGTGATTGCTAAAGAAGCTGGCTGTTCGCAGAGCTCTGTGTCCAAGCACATTAACAGACAGGCGAAGGGACGGAAAAAATGTGGTAGAAAAAAGTGTACAAGCTCTAGGGATAACCGCACCCTGCAGAGAATTGTGACGACAAACCCATTCAAAAATGTGGGGGAGATCCACAAAGAGTGGACTGCAGCTGGAGTCAGCGCTTCAAGAACCACCACGAGGAGACTCATGAAAGACATGGGATTCAGGTGTCGCATTCCGTGTGTCAAGCCACTCTTGAACAAGAAACAGCGCAAGAAGCGTCTCGCCTGGGCCAAGGACAAAAAGGACTGGACTGATGCTGAGTGGTCCAAAGTTATGTTTTCTGATGAAAGCAAGTTCTGCATTTCCTTTGGAAATCAAGGACCCAGAGTCTGGAGGAAGAGCGGAGAAGCACAGAATCCACGTTGCATGAGGTCCAGTGTAAAGTTTCCACCGTCAGTGATGGTGTGGGGTGCCATGTCATCTGCCGGTGTTGGCCCACTCTGTTTCCTGAGGTCCAGGGTCAATGCAGCCGTCTACCAGGAAGTTTTAGAGCACTTCATGCTTCCTGCTGCTGACCAACTTTATGGGGATGCAGACTTCACCTTTCAACAGGACTTGGCACCTGCACACAGTGCCAAAACCACCAGCACCTGGTTCAAGGACCATGGTATCCCTGTCCATGATTGGCCAGCAAACTCGCCTGACCTTAACCCCATAGAAAATCTATGGGGTATTGTGAAGCGGAGGATGCAATACGCTAGACCCAACAATGCAGAGGAGCTGAAGACGACTATCAGAGCAACCTGGGCTCTCATAACACCTGAGCAGTGCCACAGACTGATCGAGTCCATGCCACGCCGCATTACTGCAGTTATTGAGGCAAAAGGAGCCCCGACTAAGTATTGAGTGCTATACATGCACATTCTTTTCATGTTCATTCTTTTCAGTTGGCCAACATTAGAGAAACAAACATTTTTTCATTGGCCTTTAGAATATTCTAATTTTCTGAGATACCAGATTTGATGTTTTCATTGGTTGTCACCTATAAATATCAAAATTAAACGTAATAAACATCGGAAATACATTGGTCTGTGTGCATTGCATGAATATAATGTACAAGTTTCACGTTTTGAATGGAATTACTGAAATATTTTCAACCTTTTGATGATATTCTAATTTACTGGCCAGCACCTGTAAACATTCAGCTTCGCAGAAGTGGGACGGCAGTCCGATAAGAAGCTGGAATAATGACGTGATCCGAGGAGAAAAGTTGGAATGTGTGTCAACAGGCCGGAACCTTTAACCGGAAAATTGGAAGAAATGAAACAGGAACAAACAAACGAGGTTTAATTTGAAGCCGCACTTTTCTGGATCTACTGGAACGAATCAAACGAAATGATTTTTATTGAATATTTATGATGCGGTTTGTGGACGTGAATGATTTTTAAAGCTTTATGCTACTTTAGAGTTTGTTTTCCTGAACTTGCTGCTAAACTCACTCAGATTTTAAGTTTTTGTATCTTATTCTCATATTTTAACTCTGATAGAATAATGTAACGGTATGAAATGACTGTTTTCCACCAAAAGTCATCTTCCCCCTCTCCTCTGACACAGAGCGAGTCTGCATGAGATATGGCCTCAAGGTCTCATGCATTTGTTATAAACTGCTTCTTTCCAGCTCAAGAGAAGAATGAAGAATGGACTCTCTCCTTTTAATTAATCAAAGAACTCTATTTTAATAAAGCTAATCAAACAAAGTATTAGTCAATAATAAGATGTGACCAATCTGTGAAATCACAATATTAATTACTTTATTATAATCCTATAGAATATAATAAGTAATATGACTTTAAATGTTTCCACTAGGACTGATCTCACGTAGCGTTAAGAGATGACACGTTGCTTTTACTGATCCAATCAGAATCTGACAGATCTGACGGAGGCGTGGTTTTGGTGGTGTTTGGTAAATCTGTCACCTTTTCATTCGACCATAAACCAAAACATCCGAAGTATAAAACTATGCCCACGCCATCTTTAACGCCAGTTCAAAGCGTTCTAGAGAAGTTGTCGGAGTGGCCAATCCGTAACTTTCCTCTTCAGCCGAAAGAACCAACGACAAGCTGGATAAAACCTGTTGCTGTTCCACCTGCTGCAACGGTTCCTTTCAGAATAAAAGCTGAACCATCACGACCCAGGTTTGGGTCTCGCTAGATGCCAACAAAACTGTCGTGACCCGGAAGTATCTCAAGACGGGTGGTCGGCTGCCGCGGCTGTTTCTACAGGCTTCGGCTCCTAAGGTCAAGCTGGACCTTTACACCTCCTGATCTAGACGGGGACTTCCGCTAAGGGTACGTAGACCGACAAATGGCGTTGAAGGTGTTTATGAATCTCCTAACCACACAACATGCCCTATAGGTTATAAAAATTGTACGTCGCTTTGGATAAAAGCGTCTGCGAAATGAATAAACATAACCAAAGCTTAGAGCGAAGACATCACCTTCACTTCCCACCAGAACTAATCGTTTCTTCAGATTTGCTGGTTCTGAACAACATTCCACACTACACCATTCTCCGTCTCATTCACCTTAGTTACACCATACATTTAGTGTTAAAGTTAGTCTAGTTTAATTTGTTTAGTAATAAATCTTTAAACTTTTAAACTCGACTCTCTCTTCTGTTGTCTCTGAGTGAATACGAAGCTGTTATCTAATCCCTGCAATAAAAAGTTCCAATCTTCTGGTTAAACAGTACCCACATGTCCATAAGGTTGATTTCATATTTCCTATGGAATCCTACGTCTTATGGCTCATTAAATAACATGTAATTTAAATAATTACAATAACATACTAATCAGTCAATGCATGATTTTTTAAACCAACCAAGAGTAAAGGGACAGAAACAGAAATAAAACTTTGTGGAGTCACGGCGGCTCCTGAGCATCCCTGAGGTTTCAGTTCTGTAACTTATAAATGGGATAAAGTGACTCTGGAACGACCTATTTGATGTTCTCAGCTGCTCTGGAAGCTCCACTGTCTGATAAAAGCTAATGGACTTTTCCGCAGCTCTGGTCAGAGGAAGCCTTCTATCAGAGACCAAATGGCCCCCTGCTGATGGAGATTCTCCACCTGCTGCAGCTTCGTCCAGATGACTCAGCTTCAGCACCAGGCAGAACTAGAAATGTACCAAAAGTATGCTGGTGACTGGAATTGGGCCAATTTTCAACAAGACCTTACAGAGTCAACCAGAAACTCACCAGGAAATCCACCTAGAGTTTTTTTTGAAGAATTACATTTACAATTTAATAAGATTACATAATATAATGACGCAATCTGCCATAGATTTCTGAGATAAATCGGTATCGGTGGGTCAGATCTGTGTGAGACCATCAAGCTCAGACTAGCAGCGTTGTGAAAGGCTTCCTTAGCAGCCCAAAGCAATCGATCACATTGACATCAAACGTTTCCATGGGAGTTTCTGATCATCTAACTTCTGTTTGCAGCCACAAACACAAAGTTTCCCCTCATCTGGTTTTATAAAACCAACCTAAGTTCAACGCGCAGACAAGAACAACAAGTTCACCAGGGAAGATGCACATAACAACCAACTGCCCTTCTTAGACTGTGCTGTGCTAATTGAACAAGATGGAAGTCTCAGCATTGAAGTCTCAGGAAACCAAATATCAGTCATCAGGACTTTACACCATGGGCTGAGAATATTCCCACAAAGACTAAAGGAAAACAAAAGGAAGGAAAAAAAGAAATCTCTCCAAACTGCAGATACCCTCAATGGCCTTTGTGAAATAAACTAAGAAGTCTGGAAAAGCATCCAAAGCAGCAACCAGCAAAGAAAAGGACAACAGGTGCAAGGACACCATCATCCCATACGTGGCAGGAGTCTCCGAGAAACACAAGATCCCGGTAAACTTTAAACCCAACAACACCGTCAGACAGAAACTGGTCCGTCCAAAAGACAAAACACCAACAGAAGCTCAGTGGCGTCGTTTATGCAGTCCAATGTACTGAGAACTGTCCAGATGGTTGTGCAGCACCAGGCTAAAGACCAAAGGTGACAGATCATCTGCTGCTGTGGCCCCCAGACTCTGGACCTCTCTCCCCCTGAGCCTGAGATCAGTGGACTCAGTGGTCTCCTTTAAAAGCAGCTGAAGACTCACTTGTTCAGGCTGGCTTTTGTATGACCTTCTTCACCTCTCTCTCTTTATTCTGCTCTCCCCACCTATTCCACCTTCCTCAGGATCCACTGATTTCCCTCTTTCCTGTTGACTCTCTCTTTCTTTACATTTTTAATCACAATTGTCTATTTTTGATAATTTCAAATATATTTTTAATCATTTTCTAAATAATTTTTTATTTTTTTTGTTTTTGTGAAGCGCCTCGTGATTTTTATCTTGAGAGGCGCTATAGAAATGATTTCTTCTTCTTCTTCTTCTTCTTCTTCTTCTTCTTCTTCTTCTTCTTCTTCTTCTTCAGATCGTTACATTGGGGAAACTAAACAACAATTACACAACACAGGAGAGCCACCTCTTCAGGTTCCCAGCTCCTATAATGCAGCTTTGAATCTCATTCCTAAGCCGTTTCAGTCTAGGTCACACCCTCCTGCATCTAATCAACACAACGACTCATCAGGGGATGGAGAGGCGGGGTACCCAGAGTAGTTTCTGCTCGTTAAATAACAACAGACAGCTACACCTTATAGACCTGATGCTCCCGTATTCCAGTTAGAACTGACAAAGCTCTTCGAATGAGAAGAGAAACGTCTTCAAGAAACCAAAGAAGTCCAGCTGCCTTCATTTGAACCCTTTGGATTACCATGACCTGAGATCCTTCACCGGCATAAATTCAACCTAAACTCATGCTTCCCTTTTTCACTTCTGCACGTATTTTTAAAGTGTGATGGTTATGATTCTGATTGAGCTGCAGCCAGAAAATCGCTTGTTGTTGTTGTGGATTAAAGCCTGATGCAGCAGATATCCCTCTGAGAGGAGCGGCAGGCCTTTTAGTGTAAAAATGTTAAACCAGGTTTAATCCCACGCTAGGAGAGCAGCCAATTTAAACTGGATTCAGACGAGGCGTCACAACTCTGACGCTCCGCTATCAGAACGCCTATCAGACGCTGTCACATCCCCACTTCCTGAATGTTCACTCGTCAGTCTGAAGGAGACGATGTTTGTGTCTGCTGCTGCCAAGAAATCTCACTAAAACACACCAAATGTAGCCCAGGAGAGGGAGTTAAAACCACCTCACACACACACACACACACACACACACACACACACACACACACACACACACACACACACACACACACACACACACACACACACACACACACACACACACACACACACACACACACACACACACACACACACACACACACGCCCTGCAGCTGAAACACTGAGTTCAGCAACAAACAGATGCTGACATTTCCTCTAACAAACAAAAGCAGAAAATGTTTCAATTCCAACAGAATTAAGTGACTTTATTTTGAAATTTTGTTTTTCATTTTAAAACGTTTGCACAAGTGTCTTTAATCCTGAAGCTGACACAAATCAAACCAAAAGTTTAGGCTTTAACTGATCAGAAACGGGTCTATTCAGGGGATTTTATGTGCATTTTATAACAATAACAATATTAAGGGGAATTTTTTAAAACATTGTAAAAACAATAAACAATAAAAAATAAACAAAGCCTAAAGAAATTTTGACAGTTTCACAATGTCTCTGAATAATCTCCAGGGCTCTCAGGTGAGCCTCTGGGCTTCGACGGCGTCTGGAACTCGACTCGGTTTAGTTTCTGTCGCTGAAATTGGAGCAACGTGATGTTACCGCGTTTTGGTTATTAAACCGTCACATATTAGGAGGAAAGTCCAGCATGTGAAAGTCCTCTGAGATTGTGGAACAACAGGTCCAGGTCACACCTAGTGTGTCACATTAAATGTAAAATCATGTTTTTATTCTAAAATAAACTAGAAAACAAAAAGTGGTTTATGTTAAAGCTCCTGTTGTGTCTGATGGTTCTATTAGATATGTTCTGATCTGCTGGAGCTCTGGTGATCCAGTTTTCCTCATCAGAAGGAAATTATTTTTCTCGTCTTTGCAGACGGTTTCCTCTGCAGGTATTTTTTTCAGCCGTGTGCCCTCGTTATCATGCAGACCTATATTTTCAAAATAAAATTCCCTAATTATCTGTGCTACCGTAGAGGGGGTGGGGGGCTGAAAAGCTTGGTTTATGCTTGACGCGTCTGCGAGGTCCGCACGGCTCCGCGCCGAAAAATTGCGTCATTCTAACAACCACGCCCCTCCACCGCACCTCCGCACGATCCAAACTTTCCGCACCGCGCACCTAGGAAATTTTCTAACCACGGAAACGGTCGGACACGGAAAAAATGGCGGACTGGCAAGAACCAGTATGGCAGAGGTTCGTAAATACAGACATTTGTATGATCCAGCTCTCAGAGATCACCGTGATCAACATGTTGTTAATAATTCTTGGAGAGAAATAGCTCGCACTGTCGGAAAAGGCGAGGACGCTGTTAAAAATGCTGGAATGCCATGTTGTAAACAGTAATTTCTACTTCTACTATGGTGTAGTGTTGGATGCATGCCGTAGAGCTCCATGCTGCCCCCTACAGTTTGGGAGAATATTGCCTCACCGCAGAGACGAGCCGCATGAACCATAAACGCTGCAAGTTGTGAAGCGCGTTCCATCCGCGAGCCGCATCACCAAGCGGAAAGTAAATGCGTCAAGCATAAACCAAGCTTTAGGGTCTGTTTATTCTTAACTCCTGGATCATGGATCCTTGTTCAACAGCAGGAAAACTAAGAAGTTTTAAGGATTTTTCTTTTTTTCTAGACACTGAGGGATCGGGGGTAAGCGGGGTTGTGTGGTGGCGTCAGCTGTAGGCCAGATGATGCTTGCGCTGCCCCAGAAAGCAACACCAGATTGGAGCAGGCGGAGAGAGACTAGGGGTCTTATCACACTTCTGTTCTCGGTTAGCTGTCCGGGGCTGGAAGCTAGGAGTGGGAACTGGTCGTCTGGTTGGGTTCGGAGGTGGTGTGTCGCTTTGCTCAGCGTTGGGCGGGGTACATGCTCATCATTACCCCAGCAGAACGGGGCTAGCTCTGGTGTCCGGTAATGCTTGTGCCCTCTGTGCAGCAGTACCGGGACCAGTCAGTAGGGTGTGTATGGGGAGCATGAGTGGGTGGATGACGTACATTCTTGTAAATCTTTAGGTCGTATGTGTGAGCATGAGGGAGGGAGTATGTGGCTGTGTTTGTGTGCGAGTGTATGTCAGGTAGTTTCTTGGACTCCTTCTCTCTCCTCCTCTGGGACATATTTTGGTGCTATAAATACCTCCAGCTACCCTGCCCCTGCCACTTTTTCTGCCGGTGGGTGGTGCCTCGGTCTGCCTGCGTGTCCACAGCTCCCGTGTCGGCGGCTCCCAGTGGCTGCCTGGTGGGATCTGGATCCCTGGGCTCTGTCAGGTCCCCGGTGGGGTGGTCGCCCTTCGGTCCTGGGCTGCTGTGTTCCAAGCTTGACCAGCTCGGGGCTGGGCGATTGCAGGTGGGCCTGGGGGCTCGCCATTGTTATCTCCCAGGGCTCTGGCGGCTGCTGGTTGCGACCTCCTGGGCAGTCCTCTGCGCCTCTAGGGAGGGTTTTGTGGCTTTTTTGGCGGCTGTCTCCCTGGGGCTCCTGCGCTCCGGGGAGATCCTTGGATCTCTAGGGATTGGAACCCCTCCCTCTTTCACACGTCTTTGGGGGGCAGGTCTGTGGCCCCTCACACTCACTATTGGGCACTCCTATAGAGAGACCTTACATATACAAGCGCGTGTACGCACACAGGTGCTCACATGGTGATCTCACAAGGATGGACCTGTGTGGTGGCTGTGGTTGGCACTAAATGCATCATGAATTATTACTTTTTGTTTCTCAGCAAAAGTTGGTACTTTTATCTACCCTCTTGTTGTTGGCGCAGTGATATTTTGGTCTTTTTTTCTCTCTCTCTCTTTCTGCAGGTCTAGAAGCAGATTCTTGTTCATCATTTATTGTTTATTTTTGTGAACCCCCTCCCCTACCTCTTCCTTCTCCCTCCCCCTTTCTCTCACACTTCTGTCTCTGTGTCCGTTGGTATTTTTAACAACCAAAAATATTTCTAAAAAGGTTTTGGTGTCCGGCGTTGCATTACAGCAGAAGCTATTATAGCAGAAACTATTACCCTCCGCCTGTGAGAGCAAACTTGGAAAAAATAAGTTTTTAGGACTTTTAGAGACCACCTGTAATGCTACAACACGCACACACGAATACACACATGCACACAAGTACACACACACACACACACACATACATGCATGCACACAGGCACACACACATATACGCACCACACACACACACACACACACACACATACATGCATGCACACAGGCACACACACATATACGCACCACACACACACACACACACACACACATACATGCATGCACACAGGCACACACACACACACACACACACACACACACACACACACACACACACACACACACACACACACACACACACACACACACACACACACACACACACTTTATACTTCATTCTTTGATTAAATCAATAAAAATCGATATTTTAGATTTTTTATTTAGAATTTTGAAGAACCATTTCTGCAGCAGAACCTTTAGGTGTCTGTTCTAGATGACTGAATGAGGTTAAATGTGAAGTTAAAACTGACCTCAGTGAATTTTTGAGTCAGACCGGTCTGAGTGTTCAGCTTCATGTTTCAGCATCAAAGTCTTCACAAAAGAGAAAAGCATGCGGAGGTGTTTCTAAAGACATGAAGAAGAAAAAAATCTGTTTCCAGGACAGTGAAACCAACAACCTGACCCCAAAGAGTGGTTCAGGTCCAAAAGACGCCTAAAACCAATGACAAGGGTGGGACTGCGGGAACGCCGCCGAAGCGTCCAGGGTCACTGCAACCCTCCAACCCTCAATGCTCCTCCCCCTATCCACACTGAGGTGACATGTGCTGCTTATTGTGGCTGCAGGAACCGAAGTGGGGATAGTCCCAACCCACCACCCCACCTAGTGGACACTTGTGTTGTCTGAAGTCTGTTACATGTCTGTCTGAGGTGTTTTTTTGCATAGCAAACCTGCCCTCCTGGTGGAGGGTAACTCTGAAGTGCCTTTTTTCCCTCCACCTGAACCAATCCTCATGTAACCCTCTGATCTCTATTAAGGTAGCGCGACTCAGGGTTGCGAATGACCACAGTCACCAATTCTTGTCATGTGTCTTGCCCATGTATGTCTGATCTCTGAATTGTGTGTACTGAAACTCTAATTTCCCTCTGGGATTAATAACGTATCTTTGATTGATTTTATTGATTGAAGAGTTCAGAGTTCACATCTGCAGGCGGGACTTCAGAAAGGAGGCGGGACTTTAAGTCAAAGGAGGACGTCCTCAAACTCTGGTTACAGAAAATTCAAAACGGCTGCTGCTGTAAAAAGGATGTCAAAAACAGCGGGTGGAAATGTTCCTCCTCCTTCTCATAAGCACTTACCCACAACTTGCAGGAAGAACATTTATGGATACAAACCGGGATGAATTTCAGATTAAAACACGACAACATTTGGTCTAAGATCAAGGAACTCTAGTGGCTTAATCTGAATTTAAGACACCAAACAATGAACTGACTCGTAGATTAATATTTGTCTGACCTCCTATAGATGATAAATTCAGTTTAGTTGCTTTTAGGTTCTGAAGCTCCAGGTGAGCTTTCACAGGTGTTGGAAATGCGTTCATGTGTGGTAAAACCCGAGCTGCAGCCACTATCGCAGCACCATCCATAAAACAGAAGCCTGTACCCATTTGTGTTCTCATCCATCAGAACCAGGAGCGATGAAAACTCTCAACGACTGCAGAGTCATCTGAAGTGGAACTCGATGCTAATTAAACACTTTCTCTCTGCACTTAAAGGCTCCACCTTAATGTCTGCTGGACTTTTCAATCTAAAGAAAAAGAGATTCACAGTTTAAACTTCCTGCTACTTCATCAAGAAGCAAATTCGTTTTGGTTTTATCACCACAAACCTGCACAACGTGTAAAACAGCAACACAAAGTTCATTTTCAAGTTAAAAAAAGGTGGAATGATTGTTTGAAAGCTGCAGTTTTGCTGAATGTGGTTTCTCACAACTCCCATCCACCTATAACCCGTTTCCTACTGGGCAAAGACCATTTAGGCCAGCTGGGGACTCAAAACGAAAGACATGAAACTTGTTTTGTGTGTGCGCCCCACGGATTAAAAACTAAATGATTCACTGAGATTCCTACTTTATGATCTGTGAGGCGCATCATGTCTTCCCAATCAAATTGCAACAACTGTGCTAAATTTCTTGTTGCATTTTACTTACAAAGTGTGTTAATTACGTCTCCATTTGATCTCAAGTTAGTCTCTAATTCCTCCCAAAGTTGTCTCAGCTGAGGACCCTGGAGCTAAACAGTAGAAACACATCTAAAAAAAACATCTGGTGATGGGAATCAACCCAACGGTTCAGCAGGTTTCAGTCAACAAAACACCTTCACTTCCAGCAGAACGAACCCTCTGACCTCTGACCTCACTGAGCTCCAAAAATCAGGAGAAAGGCAGATTTCCCAGCAGGGAGTAATAATGTTTGAAATGACACAACACTTGATGCAGGCCTGTTAATTCCATCAGGATCAAGAGAAGCTACAAGCAACACGTGAAGACAAATCCCAGAAGCCCAGAGACACCAATCGTCAAAACATCCAACAGAACCAAATAAACCAAATGCAGGTCCTTCACCAAAATGTTTTATTGGATCACAGGGTTCAGGAAAACCAACACATACTCACACCTGAACTGGGCGATGAAGCGTTTGTTTCCGTCGCGCGTCGGGAGGTGACGCGCTGTGGCAGAGCGCCGTTTTCCGACAGCCGCGGTAAAATGGAGATTTCACCAAATTCTGACCTTTACCCTCTTGCTATTTAACCTTCCCCTCTCCCCCATCCTAACGTTAACCATCTTTCACATGCAAAACTTTGTTTCTAGTTGTAACGTCCCTCTCCAAAACACTTAACGGGAACTTTAGATTGAGCAACAGGGTTAGGGTAATGGTGGCGGTGAGGGGAAGGGTTAGAGGTTAAATGTCGGTGAAATGTGCGTTTAGGGCTTAAATCACAAGTTTAAAATGCAGTGGCCACAGTTTAACCCACAGGAGACCGGGCTGGTGTTAGCATTGGAGAGACTAGCCATTAGCGTGCCTAGACTGGCCCCTAGCTGGATTTCCTACCCCCTTGACGGATCATTAGCATGGATAGGCTGGCGTTAGCATCGGAGAGGCTAGCCATTAGCGTGCCTAGGCTGGCCACTAGCTGACTAGTGACTCTCCAAGACATGCTAATGGCTAGCCTCTCCGATGCTAATGCCAGCCGATTCCATGCTTAAGGTTCGTCAAGGGGGTAGGAAATCCAGCTAGTGGCATGCCTAGGCACACTAATGGCTAGCCTCTCCGATGCTAACGCTAGCCTATCCATGCTAATAGACAGTAGAGGGAGTGTTTGAACCAGTCAATGACCAGCCGAGGGCTGCTAGTCCCTAGCGTATCTAGTAGTAACGCCGGTAAAGGTGCTATTTCTCAGTAAGCAGCTCCAGCCTCTCAGTTACCGGCGCCAGCTTATTATTAATCAGGTCAGTAGTTTGCTTCGGAATTTATATTACCTCCTGCTGCTGGGCAGTAGTCTTAATTTTGGCCCCCATACCGCGCCATAAATTTCTACTGTTCTGGAAATACAATCATGAGCCACACATAGTCCCTCTAAGGTGCCCAAGTGGCCCACGATCCAATCATTGAACACCCCTGATTTCAGATCACTTTGATAAAACTGAATAATTATTAAGGTTTTGGGTGAATTAATGTCTCTAAACAGAGTATTTTCAGTCAGATTTAGGGAAATAGTTTGCTTGAATCCTTTCCAACTTTTATGACCCGAACCTTCAGCTCTTTTCTTCTCCACCAGTTGCTCGTCCGTCCCTGTCCCACTGTGGACAAAAAGCCCCAGTTTAAAGGAGCATTCTCCTTGTTTCTGCAGCCTGTCCATGGTGGCATCATTAGAAGAGCCCATTATGGCCTCACAGACTAAATGCCTTGTTTCTGTCCACCATGGGAGCTTCTATAGAGTCTCTTCATCAACAGAGGCCCCTTCATCACTCTGCCCTCCTCCTCCTCACTCTCT
This sequence comes from Nothobranchius furzeri, assembly GCF_043380555.1. NCBI lineage: Eukaryota > Metazoa > Chordata > Actinopteri > Cyprinodontiformes > Nothobranchiidae > Nothobranchius > Nothobranchius furzeri. Next base: position 57,332,607 of record NC_091753.1, on the reverse strand, counting down.
CCTCCCTCAGACACAGACAAGCCTTTATCTGCCCATCATGTGCACTCTCTCTCTCTCTCTCTCTCTCTCTCTCTCTCTCTCTCTCTCTCTCTCTCTCTCTCTCTCTCTCTCTCTCTCTCTCTCTCTCTCTCTCTCTCTCTCTCTCTCTCTCTCTCTCTCTCTCTCTCTCTCTCTCTCTCTCTCTCTCTCTCTCTCTCTCTCTCTCTCTCTCTCTCTCTCTCTCTCTCTCTCTCTCTCTCTCTCTCTCTCTCTCTCCTCCCTCCCTCCCTCCCTCCCTCTCTCCTGAAGCCTGACCCTGTTTTCCTCCGTGAACAGGCGTGCCGGTTGGGATTTGAAGAGGAGCAGTGGGAAAAGGCCGTTTCAGAAAGCCAGCCGAATATTTTATCTACGGCTAACAGTCTGTGTAGCTTAATACTGATTTGATGTTATCTCTTAAGTCTTTCCTGTAGAGTTTTTATTTTTTCTATTTAAATTTTGATCAAATAATCTGCTAGTATCTGCGTCTGAACTCCAGCGTGAAAGTCACGAGGTCCCTCACAGCCGAAATCAGCTGTTTTTAATCACCATTTATTTTATGAAATGTCAGGTAAAAACAGATTTTTGTTGGAACAACATAAAATAAAGATAAGAAGTAGGTTTGAGAACTGTTTCATGTCAGAAACAGAAGTAGGACATGCTAATGATTCATTTATAGACAGAATTTCTAGGCGCAGCCGTGGTGTGGAGTGTGTCGAGTTTGGTGGCGGGAGAATCTCGTCTCTGCTTTTGCGGATGATGTGGTCCTCCTAGCTTCATCCAGCTCTGACCTTCAGCTCTTGCTGGGTAGGTTCGCGGCTGAGTGTGAAGCGGCTGGGATGAGGATCAGCACCTCCAAATCTGAGACCGTGATTCTCAACCGGGAAATGGTGGCTTGCCAACTCCGGGTCGGGAGAGAGGTCCGACCTCAAGTGGAGGAGTTTAAGTATCTCGGGGTCTTGTTCATGAGTGAGGGTAGGAGGGATCGGGAGATCGACGGGCAGATTGGTTCGGCGTCTGCAGTGATGCGGACGCTGAGCCGATCTGTCGTGGTGAAGAGGGAGCTGAGCCAGAAAGCCAGGCTCTCGATTTACCGGTCGATCTACGTCCCAATCCTCACCTATGGTCATGAGCTTTGGGTAATGACCGAAAGAACGAGATCGCGGATACAAGCGGCCGAAATGAGTTTCCTCCGTAGGGTGGCCGGGCTCAGCCTTAGAGATAGGGTGAGGAGCTCGGACATTCGGGAGGGACTCGGAGTAGAGCCGCTGCTCCTCCGGATCGAAAGGAGTCAGTTGAGGTGGTTAGGGCATCTGGTCAGGATGCCTCCTGGACGCCTCCCTGGGGAGGTGTTTGGGGCATGTCCTGCCGGCAGGAGGCCCCCGGGTCGACCCAGGACACGTTGGAGAGGTTACATCTCCAATCTGGTCCGGGAACGCCTTGGGGTCCTGCCGGAGGAGCTGGTGGAGAAGGCCGGGGAGAGGACGGTCTGGAGCTCCCTAGTTGGGATGCTGCCCCCGCGACCCGGACCCGGATAAACGGAGGAAGACGACGACGGCATCAGCCTAACAAGGGTGGTTCAAAGCTGAGATGAGAGTCAGCTTCTCCACGTTTCAGGTCATGGTCCCTGTCACGGCTGCCAGCCTGAAGAGGGAAAAAGCAGCCAGGATCACCCAGCTCTGGTGACTGGCCGGACACCGCCCCTCCTCCTCCTCCTCCCTTCCAGGCTGCTGAGGAGCACAGCTGAGCTGAATCCATCTGATGACCAACACCTGGGATAAAAGAGCTGTGCCTTCAGCAGTCTGGGGGACAGCAGTGCAGGGGCTCTGCTGTCCTCCATGATTCGTTTGGTTTTAACCCCTTCGTTTGTTCGTTCGTGCCTTCGTTTTGATGAGTTTAACTTTTAAAGTTTAAACTCTTGAGTGATCCTGTGGGATCTCGTGTTCGTGTGTTTTAAAGGTTAACTTTGTTTGTAGAAATATGATTGACTTCGTTTTTAAACACCTTCGTTTTAACCAGGTGTCTTAATAGTTGATCGTTCGTCTTTTAATGTTAACCTTTTTGAGTTTGTGTGTGTTGCATTATCTTTATAATGCTCCTCGTCTGTTTTGCTCGTTTTTAGAACCTTTTTATAACAATAAAACCCTTTTAATATCCACTGTCCAGTTCTTATGTTATCCCCATCCTTCACATTTTACCATCTCATGTCGGGGACGTAACAGTCCCAGACGGGATTATGGTGGAATTCTCCCTCTGGGTTGGGAGTGAGACTCCGCCTCCAGCGGAGGAGTTGTAGGAGCACAGTAATGAGGGCAGTGCTCTGATCTGTCCAGGTGAAGATGGATTCACGATTGGTTTGTTTACACTCCAGCCTTTACCCGTGATCACACGACCTGGATCAGGACTGACAAGATCCTTCGTCCAAGAAGCTGAGATGAACCTCCTATGTAGGGTGATCGGGTTCAGTCCCAGAGGAGCTCAGGGCAGCTCCTCCTCATCGACAGGAGTCAGCCGAGGTGGCTTTGGTTATGGGGCCTCCTGGTTGCCTCCCTGTTCAGACACAGAACCAGAACTCACTAGAGGATGTTCTCTGTGGAGAAGTAGGTTTGGGTTTTCCTTTAGAGAAGCTCAAACAGCAGTATTTAATAAAAGTGAATAAAAACTCCCATTGTGGCATGATGGCACCAGCGCGTGCAGCTTGCCGTCTGTTGGGCATATCCCTCTTTCCAGTGATCTCTGTTTTATTTCTTTTTACTTGTCGACATGATGTTTCTGCTATTCTAAGGTATGGTTGTTGAGCTCTCTCAGGTATTGGACACTCTTGTGAGCCCCTCTGGAAGTGTAGATCTGTTGATGATTCCTCTCACCACCATTCACCGATAGTCCTGCTCTCCTGCATTGAACACCTGTCACTGCCGTGCAGACGAGGAACCCAAAGAGCCGGGGGAAAAGAGGTGGAGTGCTGGTGCAAATCAAGTCCACTTTGAACTCAGTGAGGGGGATTCTTCGCTCTCCTGTGTGTTAGATTTTACCTAATGTCCCTGAAATGACACGTCAGGCTCACCTGTAAAGCTTGGTTTATGCTTGACGCATTCACTTTCCGCTTGGCGATGCGGCTCGCGGATGGAACGCTCTTCACAACTTGCAGCGTTTATGGTTCATGCGGCTCGTCTCTGCGGTGAGCCAATATTCTCCCAAACTGTAGGGGGCAGCATGGAGCTCTACGGCATGCATCCAACACTACACCATAGTAGAAGTAGAAATTACTGTTTACAACATGGCATTCCAGCATTTTTAACAGCGTCCTCGTCTTTTCCGACAGTGCGAGCTATTTCTCTCCAAGAATTATTAACAACATGTTGATCACGGTGACCTCTGAGAGCTGAATCATACAAATGTCTGTATTTACCAACCTCTGCCATACTAGTTCTTACCAGTCCGCCATGTTTTTCTGCGTCCGTCCGTCCGCGTGGTTAGAAAATTTCCGAGGTGCGCGTTGTGGAAATTCTGGGCGGTGCGGAGGCGCGGTGGAGGGGCGTGGTTGTTAAAATGACGCAAAATGACGCAACTTTTCCGCGCGGAGCCGTGCGAACCTCGCGGACGCGTCAAGCATAAACCAACCTTTAGTGGCTGTCCCGCCTGTTCGCCGGACCTGAAGGCTCCTCCGAGGCGCAGCGCAGGCCAATCTGTCGCCCTCGAGTTATGTCTCTTTAACCGATAAAGGTGGGGCTGTTCGCTCGGGCCTCATTAACTGCTGATCGTTGGCCAACAAGAATTTTATTTTGAACTATTACTTTTCTTCCCGCGAGCTGGATTTTATGTACCTGACAGAGACCTGGACCCGGGAAGGTGAAGTCAGCCCCTTCTCTGAGCTTCTTCTCTGGACTGGGGCTTCATCAGCTCTCCGTGGACTGCAGGGAAAGGTGGAGGTGTTGCTCTGGTGTTCTTAGCCGAGTATCGGGCTGCTGTTAAGGCCGCTAAGACTCAGCTTGTGTCTAAGCTTGTGTCTGATAAGCCTGATAAGCCTCAGGTTCGTTTGAGCTCTTTGAATTCTCTCCCGAATGCGAGTGATTCCTCTGATCTCTCTGCTTCACTTTGTGAAATGTTTTTAAACTTTTTTTATCAGTAAAGTGAGTTCTCTCAGGTCATCTCCCTCTGGTCCCATTAGTGATCTTGCCCTGCACCCACTTTCTCTTGCTGTTTTTGACCAGTCTGAGCCAGTCTCTCTCACCCAGGCATCAGAAATAATCAGGAATCTGAAACCTTCTTTTTGCTTTGACCCGAGTTTCCACCCAGGCTGCTCAAGGAGGTCTTTAGCGCTGTCAGTCTGAATGTTGTTAATCTGATGAACAACCTCTCTTTCTGTGGGTTGTGTCACAGCTGCTTTAAACACGCTGTGGTCCAACCTCTCCTTAAATCAAGCCAATGTGAGCTATTGTTCTGTCAGACTTTAGGCCCATTTCTAAGTCGCCTTTTCTTTCGGCGGTGTACCTCAAACTTCAGGATCATCTCCAAGTTCATAGAATCACTGGACATTTTCAGTCTGGTGTAAAAATGGCCCAAACCGCACTTAGCATGTTAGATGATCTGCTTTTAACGGCAGACTCTGCTGTTTCAATTCTGTTTGATGTGGCTGCTGTATTCGACACTGTTGACCACAAGACTTGTTTGTCAAGGTTGGAGAACTCTGTTGGTATTAAGGGCTGACTATAACCTGGTTTCAGTCTTATTTTTTCTGACAGAATATTTTATGTCTGAAATCTGAAGCCCCCTTGAGCTTCGGGGTTCCTCGGGGCTTCTTCTTGGGAAGGGGTGCGGCCTGTGGGCCGCCGATTGAGGACCACTAGACCGTGGCAACCCGGATGCGAAAGCCCAGATGTGAACACGCAGCTCAGTGGCCTAGTGGTAAAGTGTTTGCCCTGAGACTGGGAGATCAGGGTTCGATTCCTGGTTGGGTCATACCAAAGACTTTGAAAAATTGGGACCCAATGCTTCCCTGCTTGACAGTCAGCATTTAAGGGTTGGATTGGGGGAGTTAGAATGCCGAGTGGTTCCCGAGCGCAGCCGTGTCTGCAGCTCACCGCTCCCCCAGGGGATCAGGGGCGTGTCCAGGGAGTGGCCTGGGGTAGCACATGCCACCGTTAGAATCTGATTGGCCACCCCACTAAGTTCCAGTTTAAATTGACTTTACGTTGTCGACAAAACTCTTGGGTTGTAAACTCCAAAAATAGTGTGCGGTTGCATGCACCTTTCACCTTGTTTTCTAGCCCAGGCATGTAGTATTACTATTATTTAATATTTTTTCATATTCACATACATAGTATTTAGAGTCCCACTCAACTCCAGTTGGTGGCAGTCATGCAACAAGAAGTGACTTGCTAACCACCACAAAAGTAGAAGATGAAGAGGGGAAAAAATGGTGATTGTGCAATGAGAAACTCAAAAATTCACTAGAAAGTAAATAAATAAATAAGCATAACCATTGGTGCCACCCATGAATAAACAAGTGCCCCACATGGGCCACCCCATTTTAAAAGTCCTGGACACGGCTCTGCGGGGGATGGGTCAAATGCAGAGAACAAATGTCGCACACACATCAGTGTGTGTGTGATGACACCTGATGGGACCTTAACTTTAACTTACTGGGGCTCGACCGTGCTGACCCTATTAGATGTTCCCAGGATTCGCCGTGTGACCCGGGCGGGGAGACGGCGCTTTTTCAGCTGTTGCTCCAGAACTGTGCAACAATCTCCCTTCAACTGTTAGAATGGCTGCAGCCGTGGATTTTTACGTCTCTTTGAACGACGCATCTATTAAGCTGGTTTTTATTCCTGAATGAGCAGAGTTCTTCGGGATGTTTTATCACTGGCATTTGCCTTTTGTGGTTATTTATCTTTTATTATTGAAGTTATGCTTTTTAATGCCTTTGGTTTTGTATGTAAAGCACTTTGGTCCCTCCGTGCGTGTAAAAGGGCTTCGTAAATAAAGCTTGATTGATTGATTGAAATATCAGATGAATTATTAATTCCTGTTAATCTTCTGTAGACTCTTCTGTGATTCAGAATCCAGCAGAGACACACGGATGAGTCCGGTCGGTTTGAAGCCTCGTCGCATTGCATAAATTCGGACTGCTCTCCCGGTCCGGAACCTTTCAGGCCGCCACAGGTCTCATCCGTTTTCCCTACAGCGTGAAAATCAACTGGAGCAGCATAATCCATCACAGAGTACATCACAAGGCCTCTGCTCCCTGCCAGAACTACTTTACTGCTGTGTGGTGATGCATTAGAGCTGTTAACAATCAATTTTTATTTACTACAGCGCGCTAACGCATGTGTGATTAAAACAAAAACGGCACCATTATGTAAGACAACTGTCTGTTCAGAGAAAGAATCTCAGAAATGAGTCCGATTGAGTTTAAACTGGAGTGCAGCGCGGGGTCAAGAGTTCACGTGCACACTCACATGCAAACTCTGACAAAGCTGTAGTATAAAACTGCCCTCATGATCCACATGTGATGAGATAAGGAAACAGTTTTCCTCTTGTGCTCTGTCAGCTAACACCACATTCCCATCCAGAAACAAATTCCTTGGAATTTTGTTTAACAAACGAACACGTGGCCGGTTCATCCCTCTGTCTTTTAGACCTTTTCTCTTCCTTCATTTCCCCCTTTTTCCTTGTTTTTTCTGTCCTTCACCTCCTCATCACTTATTTCCCATAATGCTCCTCTTTAAAGCCTCCTCCTCATCTTCCTTTTATTGTTTTAACATCTTCATCTGGATCCACCTACAGATTTCCGTTCTCCTGATTCGTTTCATCTCCGGTTCTTAGTTTTGCTCATTAATGCGGCCATTAGGGCCGACTGGGATTCAGCGTTCAGACGCAGATTAAAGAGGAAACTTTTAACATGATCAAGTCAACAATCAAAACTACATCTTGTTATAAAACATTAAATTATTTCGTTTAAAGTTAAATATAACATTTGGAAATTTTATAAGATATTTAAAATAGTGGAACCAAGAAATTTTCTCAGTCTGTGGTCAACTGATCTGACAAGCAAATTATTAGTTGGGGTTTTGTCCTCTGGTTCTTGAAGGCATCTTGGCCAGGCAGCAATGGAAAGTCTGACATGTGGGTGAATTCCTTAAACGCCACACCGTTTCTCTGTTAAGATTTTCATTCACTTTTATTTTTTACGAGCTAAATTTATGTTAAACATCAAATTTAGGATTGTTTTATTTATTTATTTATTTTGTTTCGTTTCTGAAGATCTGGCTGTCTGTCCTCCACTTGTTGTGTTGTCAGATACCAGCGGTTTGTTTTCTGTTTTTCTGTGGGGAGTTTTACTGCCCACTGTCGCTACATGCTTGCTTAGTATAAGGATGGCTGTGAAGTCTCTGTCGCAGTTTGTCAGTAACTTCATGCAGTCTGCTGGGTTTTCTCATCTGAACTAAATAATCTGAATTGAACTGAAATTGTTGGTTTTATGTCAACTCAGTTAAAGAAACAGACTTGTATTACTGAGCTTAAAGAAACTGTTCAGATCTGGCTCATCCCTTGAGTTAGGCCTTACTGGACTATGACTTTGGTGGATAGTTGGACTTGTTGGATGCTTAAATGTGAGAAAACACACAAACATTTACTTTGAATTTCACTGACTTATTTTTATGGAACTTTATATAAAAAATTTGGCCATGTTTAAAATTTATCCTCGTTATATTTACAGCTTTGATTTACTTTAAACATCTGATTGTCTTTGCTTTCTTTCTACTCAGAGACATAATTGGTTTCCTTTTTTTGAACAATTTCAACAATCCAGTGGCATCAGAGCAAAACCCTGAGACTCGGGGACCAGGAACTGGAGATAATGTGAAAACTCTCCGGTGAATCTGGTCAAAGTTCAGTTCGATGCTTGAGTTTAGGAGGTGGAAGTGTTCCACAAGGAGAATTATTCTGCCTGAATGATTCAGAGGTCAGTGGAGAGAATGTTCCTCATAAAACAGAGAAATAAAAAAAATTCTGATACAAGTCTTCATGCTGGAATGGGAAAAAGGAAGAGTCGAGAACTGGATCAGAAGTTCTGGAGATGTTTGTATTCTGACAAGTTATTTTTTACTTAATTTTTAAAAAGGTATTTATTTTTTACGTTAACATTTTTTGTAGTTTATTCTTCCTCCTTTTATTTCCGTACATTTATTTTTTTATTTACATCAAAGCTCTGTAGTTATGAGCGCGCTGCAGAAATGGAGCACAAGTCTTTTTAATAAGAGGGAGGCGCGCTCCCGGTTCCTGGGGCAGGAGGAGGATGCGAGTCAGCCGACGCGCGCGTGCCCGAGACAGCAGGTGCTCGAGCTCCACTTGAAGAAAAAAAGCCACTAATTTGCATTGCTAATGACCCCCCCCCCCCCCCCCGACCCCCCAAATGCCTCCTCCCCTCCATCTTGGGGGTTAAAAAAAACTAATATGGCGACGGTTCAATCAGAGGATTTTTTAAAATTTATTTCCTAACATTTTTTTTTATTTACTAAAAAAGAAAACAAAAGAGTCAGTAAAGCAGAACAGGGCATAACAACCCCTGAAACTAACAATGAAGCGATGACGGAACCTGCTGCTGACTCTCTTGAAGGAACTGATTCATCACATTTGGACCCAGACGGCACATGGTCCCGCCAAACAGCTGATCCAGAACCAGGCTGGTGTCGAGTTCGGAACCAACACAATCACTCACAGAGGGAAATAAACGAAGCACCAAATTAACAACACACACACGCGCGCGCGCACACACACACACACACACACACACACACACACACACACACACCTTCAGAAGAACAATAAAAACAACGTGAACAACCCGAAACTGGGGTCCCGCGCGCTGACCTCTTTTTCTTTCACGCGCATGGCAGACTGTGATTCAGTTTTTCGCCATGTGTGTGCGTTTGTACACGCGCTTTATAATAAAGAGATGGCACAGCTACCCCCCCCCCCCCACACACACACACACACACACACATTACCCTGCAACCCTTTCTTGTTTTCCTCATTTTTGCGCGCGCATCGCGCAAACTTCCTCGCCATATTTATTTTATTTTATTTTATGTTGTCTTCATTGTTGCTGTTCGGGTGCGTAAACAACTTCACGCGCCTCGGGATTTTGCTGTTGTTTTCCAGATGGCACGCGCGCACGAACAGATGACAGACACACACGTCAGAACCAGATCTAACCGTCGCGACAGACGCGCAACAACGGAGATCTGGAGCGGTTCCTGTAGGAACATCAGGGAACCTTCAGAAAAACATCCCGGAGCTTCAATCAGACCCACGTGACTCATTCATGGCGGTTTAATCGCCTCTGTTTCTCCACATCATGAAGAAACGCCGCGCACAAACGCTCACGGACCCAGGCCAACCAGCGTGCCAAATTGTTAACCAAATGGACATTTTTCTGTGAACTGGACCTCTAGAACCAGTCGGAACCACCTGATTCAGGTTCTCATTGTCTCCTCCACCACTCTGCGTTCTGCAGCCGCCGCGCACAACCGAGACCCCCAGCCGCGACAGACGCCAGACCTCTGGTCCGCGTCAGCCTACTTCTCCTTCCTGCACCTCCACCGGATCAACCGGTAACGGACAATCAGCCGCCAGAAAATATCTGTTAGGCGCGCGACCTGTAGCCTCCAGCAAATACAACAGATGCTTTCAGACACAAAGAGCCACAGGGCGTGAAGATGGACAGAAGGAAGATGAGAGGAGGAAAAAGGGAATAAAAGAATAAACCAACCTTCTCTTGGTGCGTAAATCCGTTTCCAGGCGCGCGGAGCGGACGGTAATAAGCTTGTTGTGTTGGACGGAAAAAGACGCTGCCAGGGCTAAATCCTACCAGCCCCCCCGCACCCCCACCCCTCTCTCTCTCTCTTTCTCTCTCTCTCTGGTCTCAGCACACGTCTCTCTCACTCCATCTCACTCCCGCGCGTGCGCGTCTCCCTATCTCTCTTAGCCAATTGTGTGGCACCGAATTGGCGCGAGGGGTCGCACAGCGGGATGCCCCCATACACACATATGCATCCGTGCACGCGCACAGGACGCCCTTCACCTCCCTTCGCTGCCATATGGTTGCCCCTAGCAACCACTAAGGACACCACCCTCCCCTGCCAGAGTGTCACCCTGCATAAGGAAAATGAGGGTGTTGTAGAGTAAATTGTTCTCGGGTTAATTTCTGCACCACCGGTAAAAACGTCGGCTGACGTTCGTGCAAACTGCGCGTGACATTAAGGTGCGAGAAGCCCCAAACTCCCCGGTGCTTTGTTCAGTCCAGACTGGGAGGGGGTGGGGTGGGGTGCAGAACAATGGGGGCAAAACACCTAACGGGAGTGTGTGTGTGTGTGTGTGTGTGTGTGTGTGTGTGTGTGTGTGTGTGTGTGTTTGGGGAGGGGGGTCTTCTTCACTCAGCTGGAACTAGAAGGCCTCAGTGTAAAAGGGACCTCCAGTTCTAGACGCGGCAGAATGTTGAACAAATTCAGAATTATAACCCCAGCCTGCTGCAGCTACCGAAGTGCTCTTGGGCATCATCACACTGCCAGAGCAAACAGACAGTCAGAAACTGAATGTTTAACGTGCATCACATTTGCATGAATGTGATGCAACAGATTTGCATCTGGAGTCTGGAGCTCCTGGACATCTGATTTCCTGCTGGACAACCCGGCAGGAGTCCAGACAGACGAGAACAAAGCATCTTTCAAGGTAAAAAGAAAACAAAACTCATGAAACAAGATCAAATCAAATAAAACAGATTAATTCCTAAACGTCTGTGCCAATATCCTCAGCTCTTGGTGCAGGATCGCCACAAAGCGACTCGTAGAGATCAGTGAAGGGGGAATGTGGGAGGGCCTGGGGGTTATAAATGGTTTAAACATGGCCTGTATTCGATATAGTGCCTTCTAGGGTTCCACAACCCCCCCCCCCCCCCCCCCCCAAGATGCTTTACATCACAACCTGTAAAGCCGGGCGTACACTGTGTGACTTTTTCACTTTTTTGAGCCGATTTTCCACTCGTGCGAGAATCCACGAGATCGGGGCGAGTTTTGCGCTGAGCGTCGTGTAGTGTACAGGGGGTTACGAGCGGCGATTAACACCACGTGACCAGCTACCCATCAGCAATCGTGAGCTCGGACGGACTTCTGGCGTGTTTGATATTTTGCTCGTCCCTCGTGAGGGTATCGCACTGTTGAAGAGGCGCTGCGACCCAAAAAGTACCAGAACCGTTCACGGCGCATGCGCAATCCTGCATCAAGGCCGCTCGCCCGCTTTTTCCCCAATAACACACGTTGTTCATTTTTATTTCTACACGTTTTTTTACTCACAAAGATTGTCAAGAAAGCGTGTTTGTCGTGTTCGTGTCAAACTAAACTGATCACTAAACACAGATTTACTTTCTTTATTTCGTTTTCCTCATCCAACCCCCATAAATCCCTGTGTGTCCTCCTGCAGCACTCCCGAAGGACAACAGGCAAAACAAGACAAAAAAGTCTGACGTGTAAAAACTGCTATTTTTAGCATATTTTTAGGGCCGACGTGTTGCTACCAGACGTACAGTGTGAGCACATGACTCGTGAGATCTGCCCTGCGAGGAAGTCGTACAGTTTGAGCTGAAGCTGAGTGCTACGAGTGAAAAAGTCGCACAGTGTCCGCCCGGCTTAAGTCACCCCACCCTGGTGGCGAGGATCTACAATGTAGCCACAGCTGCACTGCAGGGCAGGTTAAGTGTCTTGCCCAAGGACACAACAACTGCAACAGATGGGGCTCGAACCTGCAACCTTCCGATTACGTGGCAGGCATAACTCCTCTGCCACTGTCCCACCTTTAATGCTGTGAGTCATTTTATTTTAATGAACCAAACGTTGTCTGGTATCATCCAAACCTCTGGTTCTGCAGCTGCAACAAGATTCTAGTCTGATTCTGATCGGTTTTTGTTCTGAAATGGAGAAAACTTCCCACCAGCTGATTGCTGCAAACCTTTTTGTTGTTTTCTGTTACAAAATTGTGCAAACAAGCCACAAAAATAGCAGGTTAGAGTTTCTTTGATCAAACAGACAATCTGCATTCCAGCCCGAACACACCCAAACAAACAAAACAGAGAACTGGACTTTAAATCAGAGATTTATCAGCCTTTTAACATAAAATGTAAACAAATCTGAAAGGGGCGGCATTCAAATGAGCAGCAACATTCGCTGACTCGTCCTCACTAAAGACACAATAATAAAGAAATTATTGTCTTTTTAGTCAAATATCACAAAATAATTTGTTATAAAACAAAACAACTGCAGTTCAAAGACTTTATTTCAATTTCAGAATAAGGCCTGAAGCTCCGCCAATGCTCGACACGTGGATTAGTTTGGCGTTTGAAGGCAGCAGCATGTCTCACCTGAAACACACCTGAAGGTGGTGACACATCAGTCGTCATAAGCTGCTTGATTATGACGATAAATCAACATGGCAATCAGAAGCCTCATCGTCTCCTGCTCCTCTGGATTCTCCCCTCTCCCATTTCTCCTCTGCTCCTGGAGGAAAAAAACATCCAGAGACAATATTCCAAAGAAGAAAAATGGGACATAAAGACACAAACGTGTTTGTCAGGAAATTCCCAAATAATGAAGAAGGAAATTGATTATTATGTTTGAGGTATTGTTTGAGTGTGTATCAGCTACTGTTGCGGAGCCATTGAGCAAAGCACTAAAGACCAGCAACCCCTCCCCATGAGAGGCTTTACAGGTGTCCATAGTTACTGTTTCTGGTCCCAAAGAGAGCTGAAAAACAAACCAGGCCCTTCGGTTTCTCCGCTTGGTGTGTGTGTGTGTGTGTGTGTGTGTGTGTGTGTGTGTGTGTGTGTGTGTGTGTGTGTGTGTGTGTGTGTGTGTGTGTGTGTGTGTGTGTGTGTGTGTGTGCGTGCGTGAACAGCCAAGAGGAAGAGCCTGCAGCTGTAATTCAGCCGGCCGAGTGCTGAGTCAGACTAGTTTCTGGTCCCCATCACCAGCAGACGCTCCATATGCTCGCCTAATGACCCTCTGAGACCTACCTACACACACAATCAGCCAGCTCTCCTCCACTCCAGAGGACAATCCATTCACTTACAGTTATTTCCTGGAGACTCAGATGCGTTTCACACCGTGAAAGCGCACCTGCCATGATTCGATTCAGTAAGAGGTGAGAGGGAAGGGGGACGACAAGAGTCCTGGACAAATCCAGTTTACGCCTGCTGCTGGGATACAAGGTGGCAGAAACTTTCACAAATCAGTGGGGTGTAGGGCGTCAGAGTGTTAAGGTGCACTGTTGGTTCTTTTTTAAAACAGAAAAAGTTTCTTTTGTACCTTGCTGCTGGCAGTTTCGTTCCCGGCTGCGAACTTCCTCAGAGTTGACGCTGCGAACGAAACTGTCAGCAGCAAGGTAAATTAAAGCTGCAGGCAGCGTCGTTCGGCCCTCGCAGCGAAGCTGCTCGCCCTCCTTCCGCACCCCCTCCACTCCATCCCCAACGCTTTCCCAATCCATCGCCCTGCAACCGGTGGCGCACGAGCGCCCAACTGCGATCACTGTCAGCTGTCACCTCAGTCTGACTCAAACTTTCCTCCTAGCCTGCCAACAGTCCCCACTAAAAATGTTTTACATTAGCAAAATATTCCAGCTTCGAAAGAAACTCTAATGTAATTGGAACAAAATGGCCGACTTCTTGTGGGATATGGAGCATGGCTCCATGAGACTTCTTCGTAGGCCCAGGCACTCTACATAAGTGTGCAAAATTTCACAATCCTCAGTTAAAGCATGACTTGGGGCTGAGAATTTTAATGGCTGTAGGGGGCGCTATTTCAGAAAAAAGGCCACGCCCAACAGCTTATGACATCTATTGATATTGGGGGTCAGACTAGGATCACTCACCAGAAATCTTTTGGTAACATCATGACAACTGAGGAAATGAGAAGCAAACGTATTTCCATGGCGTGATGGCAAATTTCGCCATGCTCCCAGGGCCCTGCCCTTTTTTGAAACCTGCCAGTACTAGACACCAAGTGACTCCAACTTTTGTATTGCTATTTGGCAGAGATTGCTGCTGAATAAATGAAAGGAGTCCAATAGGGAGCTCTGAAATTATAAGCATGGTGCGGTAACAGGTCATTGTTTGAGACTTAGCTACGCCCACAACGTTAGACTTTCGGAAAATCCGTAGGCTCAGTTTTTCCTGCTTGGTCTTAAAAGTTTCAAGCAGATGTATGAAGGCGATGGGGTAAAGGGCGCTTGGGGATTGACGTACCTTTGAAGTTTCCCACAAACACAAAATGGCGTACTTGGACCAAGATGGCTGACTTCCCGTGGATGGAGCATGGCTCCAAGAGTTTTTTGTAGGTCCTAAGACATTTCATAAGTTTTCCAAGGTTTCACAATCCTCAGTCAAAGCATGACTTAGGGCTGACATTTTTCATTGGACCTAGGGGGCGCTAGTGAAGAAACTAAGCCACGCCCACCAGATTTTTAGGGTAATATTTATTGTGGTTTGAATTTGTATCAGTCAACTGAATTGTTGGACAGATAGCATCAGAATTGAGGAAATGAGAGGCAAATGTAATTCTATGGCATGATGTCAAAAATCGCCATGCCCCCAAAGCCTTGCCCTTTTTTGAAACCTGCCAGTACTGGACACCAAGTGACCCCAACATGTCTACTGCTATTTACCAGATTCATGTTAATTAGGTTAAAAGAGTCAATTTGGGAGCATTGATAGAAAAGCATGGAGTGGTGACAGGTCAAAGTTTGATGCCTAGCCACGCCCACACCATTAGACTTTTGGAAAATCCGTAGGTTCAGTTTTTCCCGCTTGGTCTTAAGAGTTTTCAGCAGAAGTATGAAGGTGATGGGGGCAAAGGGTGCTTGGGGATTGACGTACCTTTGAAGTGTGCAAAAAAAAAAAAAAAAAAAAAAACCACAAAATGGCGTACTTCGACCAAAGTGGCCGACTTCCTGTGGAATATTGAGCATGCCTTCAAGAGAGTTTTTTGTAGGTCCTGAGACACTACATAAGTGTACAAAATTTTATAATCCTCAGTCAAAGCATGGCTTGGGGCTGGCACTTTTAATGGTGGTAGGGGGCGCTATTTCTAAAAATTGGCCACGCCTACCAGTTTTTGATTTCAGGTTTTATTGTGGATCATCCTAGGATCACCCATCAGAAATTTTGTGGCGATAGCTTTAGAATTGACTAAATGAGAGGCAATCGTATGGCCATGGCGTTACGCTTGACGTAGTCGCGCCATCACAGCCGCGCTGTCTTTTGAAAGCTCCCGTAAATTGAGGCCCAGCAACCCCCACTTGTCTTCAGTTTTCTGCTACAAGTTTGTGGTGAGTATACGAAATGGCGAATTTTGGGAAATTTCCCAGTAAAACTTGACCTTTTTAGTCCTGAGGGGGCGGGGCTTGTGTGACATCATCAATCGACCATTCATTTTTCTTCAGGGGCCGATGAGAAATGTCCACAAAAATTGTTTTTAACTGTATTTCTTTCCTTTATGAAATTATAGCCATTTGAATTTTTTTGGCGAGTGCTCAAACTTCAAGGCCTGGCCCCGCCCCTTCAGTATTTACAAAAAGTCAGTTTTATTTTCTCATTTAAATTGTCCATCCCTTCTGATCGATCACACTCTATTTTTGAGACGATCGTGCGAAAAATGACCAAACTGTTCAACCAAATACAGACCCTACAAACGACCAAAACGAGGTCAAAATCGGTACTTCAGCCCAAAATGGCCAACTTCCTGTTTGATGTTGACCATGGGTGCAAGAGACTTTTCTGTGCGTATTGTTGAGTTCTACAAGCGTACCAAATTTCATCACTCTACTATAAAAAAGGTCAAAGCGGAGGGGCATTTTTAATTTTCAAGGAGGCGCGGTCGAGCTACTTTTTAACAACCTTCACATCGCCAGGTTCCAGACGGATTCCAGATGGGTTCCAGATACGTTCCAGACTGGTTCCAGACGGATTCCAGATGGGTTCCAGACACGTTCCAGACAGGCTCTAGAAGAGTTCCAGACGGGTTCCAGACAGGCTCTAGAAGAGTTCCAGATGGGTTCCAAAGAGGATCCAGACGGGTTCCAGACAGGTTCCAGACAGGATCCAGATGGGTTCCAAAGAGGATCCAGACGGGTTCCAGACTGATTCCAGACGGATTCCAGATGGGTTCCAGACACGTTCCAGACAGGCTCTAGAAGAGTTCCAGACGGGTTCCAGACAGGCTCTAGAAGAGTTCCAGATGGGTTCCAAAGAGGATCCAGACGGGTTCCAGACAGGTTCCAGACAGGATCCAGATGGGTTCCAAAGAGGATCCAGACGGGTTCCAGACAGGATCCAGATGGGTTCCAAAGAGGATCCAGACAGGTTCCAGACGGGTTCCAGACTGGTGCCAGACGGGTTCCAGACAGGTTCCAGACAGGCTATAGAAGAGTTCCAGATAGGTTCCAAAGAGGATCCAGGCAGGTTCCAGACGGGTTCCAGACTGGTTCCAGACGGGTTCCAGACAGGTTCCAGACAGGCTCTAGAAGAGTTTCAGATGGGTTCCAAAGAGGATCCAGATGGGTTCCAGACAGGTTCCAGACAGGATCCAGATGGGTTCCAGACAGGTTCCAGACAGGATCCAGATGGGTTCCAAAGAGGATCCAGACAGGTTCCAGATGGGTTCCAGACTGGTTCCAGATGGGTTCCAGACAGGTTCCAGACAGGCTCTAGAAGAGTTTCAGATGGGTTCCAAAGAGGATCCAGATGGGTTCCAGACAGGTTCCAGACAGGATCCAGATGGGTTCCAAAGAGGATCCAGATGGGTTCCAGACAGGTTCCAGATAGGATCCAGATGGGTTCCAAAGAGGATCCAGATGGGTTCCAGACAGGTTCCAGACTCATTCCAGACGGGTTCCAGACTGGTTACAGACGGGTTACAGCCTCAAGGACCCGGCCTTGCTAGACCGGCGAGGACCCGTACTCATAAGCATCCTGCCTGTGGATTCGGACACACCCATTGTCTGTCCGCTGTTCAGGAATGCCTTGGGATTCCCCAGAAGAGCTGGCCCAAGAGGCTGGAGAGAGGGAAGTCTGGGCCTCTCTGCTACTCCTGCCCTCGCAACCCGACTCTGGATAAGTGGAAGAGAATGGATGGATGGGCTCCAGCGGCACGACACTGAGACTCATCTGAAGATATTGAGAAACTTTCTAATTGTTCTGAGACTTTTTGGAAACTCCCTCCTGACAAATCAGGGTTCTGAGTTCGTCTCCAACATTCTCAGCCCAGTGGTTAGAGTTTGTCTCATTAAAAACCGTCAGAATTCTGCTACAGCCGAAACACGGTAACTCCAAACCTGCTGCAGTAATCCCAAATGGTTTCCTTCCAGTTTACAGAAAGAAAATAAATATTTGATGTGTCTACTAGCAAAAACAGACGGGTGTAGTCTCCTTTTCCCCAAAACACCGGATCTCAGATAACGATTCTGGAAGCATTTTGTTCTTATTTAAGCCCGGGTCTTCATGCTCAGACAGTTTAGTGCCTCCAACAAGCTGAGTGAATCAATGAAGTGCTTAGGTAGGAAAGTAAATAAGGTGAGACTTAAATTGAAACCTACTGAGGAGATACACAGTCTGGCAGTACAT